>NW_008340932.1:798915-803689 GCF_000622305.1 Nannospalax galili
AAATAATTTATGTGTATTCTCTGTATTTAAAACCTTGTATTCTTCACTTTGGACATCCTAGGACATTTATAGTTAAATAACAGAAACGAATTCTAAAGATAGGTCACTTTATCTTTTCTTGTCATTAAATTAGCAAACAGTGAAATCCCAATTAAAATGAAATGTCTTTCACAAATGATTTCTGAAATTAAAAACAATGATGGTGCATTTCAATAAGTATGCAGCCTTAACTTTGTTTACTCTCTAAAGGTAACAATAAAACATTTCTAAATGACTATGTTCCTATTTATGCACTGAGCTAGAACCACATTAAAGAGTTGGTAACAACTGGATTTGTGTCTTGCTGTAGAAATATAACAATTCCAAGTGCTATATTCTACCCACAGATTATCACTTGAATAATGTATTAGACTCGGCTGTTCCAAGAAAATGAAGTTCATTGATGGCTGATGAGGTACACAGCTTATTAGAGAATAGTCTATTAGCTGAATTATGGACAGTTTAAAACTGTGTAATTTAATTGAAGTACAATATATCGGTGAGAATTTTGATTTTTCTCTATGTGATGTCTAATTCTCTCTGGCTGTCAAACTCACAAAGAACCTTATAGAATTAGAGTTCTTTGCCTACTCTTCTTTTTAAAAATATTTTATTTTGGTTTTCCTACAATGTGTTTATTTTACATATTAGCATGATTCTATATAATATTTCATTAATAACACACAAAGTTCACTAATCAAATCCAGCTTCCCTCCATCTAACTCTCATTGCTCAACTCTAGGATTCACAATTTTATATTCAAGGTGACTTTTCTAAGCTTTCAAGTATAACAGAACACAGGCCATACATGTCTTTCTGTCTGGCATACTTCATTTAAGGTCATGTTCTGCAGCTCTGTTTTGTGAAAATGATAGCATATCATTTTATGGATGAATAAAATCCCGTGGGTGTATGTAGCAGGTTTTCTTCATTTGTTCTGTGTTGGGAACCTTGGTTCATTACCCATATATGCGATTGTGGGTAGTGCCACAGTAATACAGAAATGCAAGTTACTCCTTGGTATGCTGATTTTCATTTTCTTTTTGGAACTATGCTCAAAATTAGGATTACCATGTCATACAAGAGATTCTATTTAGTTTTGTGAGGAACTTCCAAACTGCACTAATTTACATTTGTGAAAACAGCACACAAGAATTCACTTCACCTCCTCATGAGCATTGGTCACTCCTAAAATTAAATACATATTTTCACTGTCACTTACATGACTATATCTCGTCATGGTTTTGATTTGCATTACTTTGATTGCTAGTGATACTAAATATTGTGTCTAATGGAAGAAATTAGAGATTACAGTATAAACTCACACTTGTACAGTCAACTAAATCTCCACAAGCATGACAAAGTGTCTATTGGTGGAACAGCTTCCTTAATTATTGGTACTGAGAAAACTGTGTATTCATATCCAGAATATTACATCTTCACCATGTACACAAATAAACTCATAATGGAGCAAAAGCTTAATGTAAAATACAACCATGAAACTGCTGAAGAAAATGTAAAGGGAATACTTTCAAGGAATGAGATGGACAATGACTTCTGGAGTCTGACTCCACCTACAGGAAATAAGACAATAAAGATGAATGGAATCACACATAACTTTAAAGCTTCTGCAGAGCTTAGGAAACAAGAAGCAAGATGGAAAAAACAATATTCCGAACAAAAGATAACGTACAAATATCAAGGTTAGGATCCAGAATACACACAATCTTAACAATAATGTAAGTAAATAATCTATTTAAAACAGGGAAAATGATCTAAATTGTGTATCTTTTAGTCATAAGTGAACTGCTTGGGAATCCTTCAGATTGTATGGAAAAGCTAACCTGAATGGATGAGTCAAGCTCTCTTAAGGCCTTTAGCATAGTATCACTTTCTAGTGAATTACATAGAGATATATAATATTATTCTAACTTCAGCCTGTAGTATAATTAAAATTACAGCAGAGCAAGGTGGTTCATGCATACACTCTCAGCACTTAGAAGCCTGAAAAAGGAGGACTACCATGAGTTTGAGGCCAGCCTGGCCTACTCACTGAGTGTCAGACCACCTTGACTATTGAGTGAAAGTCTGTCTTAAACAATAAACAACACATTATACCTAGGAAATAGTATCAACCTAGATGCCCATCATTAGATGACTGTATAAGAAGACTGTTGCACATATGCACAGTGGAATATTTCTTAGCTTTAATAAAATATGAAATCATAAACACTGCAGGTAAATAGAATGAAACTAGAAAAAAGTCATGCTGAGTGAGGTAACTCAAGACAGAAATACAAACACCAAGTGTTCTCTCTCATACGTAGATCCTAGCATCAGATTTTTTGTTTTGTGTATTTAACTTATGAAGGTCAGGAGCCTGGAAAGGGCCTTTTTTTCAGGAGAAATTATGAGAAGGAAGAGAGTAGATTTTAAGGAAAGCAAAAGTAGTGAGGTGGGCTCCTAGGGACAGAAAGGATTAAGCAGTGAGGTGTATGGATGTGTGGGGGAAATGTGGGGTTGAAGGGGAGGGGAGGGCTAACCCAAATGAAGGAGGTAAGAAAAGCCATATGGAAGCCTACTATCTGACAACTCATGTTTCAAAAAAATAAATGGATAGATAGTAGAACACATGTGAGTTGAAAGAAGGGATAATAATGAGGGTTAAATAATTTTCTGGAATGTGGTCAGAAGAACAAGGGAAAGGAGGTGGATGTGGTGACCAAGACTAAAGATCCATGAAAAAGACTTGCATAAATCTACTCATTGGTAAGCTAGTGTTTGGCCCTAGATAATATTCCTATACTAAACCTTACCCACCCTTGAATGAGGGAGCATTGTGGAAAAGCATGCAGGAAAAATATAAGAGCCAGCCTTGGTGCCTGAACAGATGGAAACAACAACTTTAAGGCCTCAGAAACCTGCTGATACGAACTTGCAACGATGGTAACAACATGCCCAAGACCCATGCTGACTCAATCAGGCAAAAATCCAGCATATAACTTGGGAATTGAGCACAGGCCCCGACCTTAGATGAGGAACTGTTGGCAACTGATTATTGCAGGGTGAAGGAGAGTTGATCTTGTGTAAGGGACTGAATCTAAATAGGCTGACTAGACTCCAGTGGATGAACTTACACCAAGAGGGATTTCTTGGTTTAAATCCTTAACTGAATAAGCCCTAATATATCCGACAGAATACGTGAAATCTGTTGGCAAAGGTATATGTAGTTATGAGGGGTGTGGATACAAGAGGGGGTCTAAATTTTATTAAGATCTATTACATAAAATGCACAAAACAAAAAATATAGATAAAATGCATAACTTTTATAAAAAAAAGAGTTTAAATGGAGTTACCTTTAATAAATGGACATTTTCACTCCCAGGAGACCTGGGCTATTAAAAGAAAATCACAGTACACAGCATGGGATACTACTCTGTCAGTTATTGGTCAGGGAGGCCTCAGAGGTCTCCATAACTACACAGGTGATTGCTGTTACCCTCAGTTACCCATTATAACTGCATGATATGACCTTAATGCTGAAGATACATCATACATCAGCCACAGGCTATAGAGAAATCAATCCCAAACAACCATGAAAATTTCTCCCTGTTGCCTAGCTTTCATAGTGCCCAAAGGTGCTATGTAGGCTATTAGGGAGAAAAGACATCAATGGTCTTAGTGCTGGACGCTGCATGCAACAATATTGACCTGACAAGTAATCCACATGTATTGGTACAACAGTAGCAAAACTGATACGGTGTAGCTAACCACATTCTAACTGGATTTGTGACCCCTCCACAGGAGAGAATTTCATTCCTGTTACTTTAATCCTGGTCAAAAGTCTATGACAAGGGAGGTCATTGGTCCTAGGGTAGAACCGTCTATTCTTAATTTGTTACATGGTGGTGCTATCAACTTTCAATTTAAATGTTTATACTTATTCCCATAAAACATGGCTGCTTTCAACCTTGATAGAGAAGTCTAATTTTTGCATTGGACTGTGGTAAATGTAGAGATGCATAACATGTCGAAATCCTGATAATAAGAAACTTAGTGCTCAACCCTAAATGGGACAGATGTATCTACTCCAAACAACCAAGGCTCAGGAAATAACACAGAAGAAGAGGTAGAACAAATAGGAAAATAGAATATTTGAAAGGCTACTGTGAAATGCTGTTTTCTAGACATGATGCTTTATTGCAGTCATGAACTCACAGAATCTGTGAGCCAAAATTACAGGGTAGTTGGGATAGGTGATCACAAAGCCCTACTGTTTACTCAGGAGCTATTGGCACTGGACAGCTTCTGGGTAAAAGAGTGTCATTCCTTTGTGTAGATGTGACCATTGGTATGTTTCCCGTATGCCACTGGATGGCCCCACAATCATGCACACGTGGGCAGCACTAAATAGATTTAGTGAGTTAGCAAGAAAGTTAAAATAGATGGGTAGATGATAGATAAATAGATAAATATATGATAGATTGATAGACAACAGTTATACATGATAGATAGATGACAGATTGATAAACAGATGACAGATAAATGATGATAAATGATAGGTGATATAGAAGATAGATGATGATAGTAGATGATAGATGATAGATGATAGATAGATAGATAGATGATAGATAAATAGATAGATAGACAATAGATAGATAGATGATAGATAGATAGATAGATAGATAGATGATAGATAGATAGGTGAGAGATAGATAATAGAAGATAGAAGATA
>NW_008340932.1:803784-806486 GCF_000622305.1 Nannospalax galili
TAGATGATAGTGATGATAGAGATTGGTTCTCTTAAATTATATCTGTATAATTAAATGAATATTTTTCTACTTGACTTTCACAATCTATGAATAAATCCATCTATCCCTCTGTAAGCTATCTAAAAATCTTAATGCTAGAGGTATTATTAAAATAAATATTTTCATTTTTAGCACAGAAGATTGAAATAAGTGACATTTTGGTTGTCTACTACATCAAGGCTGTCAATCTTATAAAAAGCATATTAATGGAAGTGCACAGGAAAAAGAATCAGCAGACCCAGAGTCTCAAATTATTAGCTGCTACCAATATCAAACTACAAAATCACATTCAGAATTTTGTTTTATTGCCTGTCTTTCCAAATTAGGTGGAACATCATAATATTACAGTACGATACATTGCATTACATTATATAATATTGTATTACAAGGTGAGAAACAATTTTGAAAACTATAAATTAATAATGAATTACATCCTCTAAATTTCATAATTTGTTCATCTCAGTTTCCCATGCCTCATGTAGATTTGTTTTATTTCCTCAGGATTTCCAATGCATGTATGCCATGAGTGTGCAGTTTTCCATGTGACCTCTTATGCACACCACCTTCCTTTAAAGTGTGGATTTACAAGAGCTGAATAATCACTAAACTTACCTTCAAACTTCCAGTTAGGAAAGAAAGTCACAAGTGACATTTCTTTCCTAATTTCTTGTTTTCAGCTAGTTATAACAAATACAGTATATCCAAGTGTGGATGTCTAAAATATGAATATGCACATCAGTACTTACCAGGTAAAGTGTATTGAAGGTTGCCCAATAGAAAGCCTAAGACACAGTGAGCCACTGTCCACACTCGCAGAGGTCAACTTTGTGCATTAACAGAGTCAAAAAGAAAATGCTGAATATGAGTAAAGATGGGGATAAAAGTTATAACATGCATACAAGTCTTAGTTACTGATTTATGTGGATCACACATCATTTTGCTAGAACAATTTTTTGGCATTTCATATCTAAAATTACACATCTGCTAAACAAGGAATTGAGCCAAACATTCAAGAAACATGCCATCATATTTGACACTAACCTTGAAATCATTTCTCCCAAGGTTTCTAATAAAAACTGAGTGAAATATCAAGCATAATGTATAAAACACCATTCATATACATGTATATGTGTGTGATAAAAGATAAATGATGAATAAATAAACAGACACCACGTTTTTCTTCAACTACATTTACTTGCCATTCATTGATAAATGTAAAGCTGGCTACATGCATGGTGGATTCAGAATGTGATCAGGAAAATTCCCTACAAATAATCCTTCCTTCTGATTTATTGAACTTATCACTTCATCTCAGTTCTTTGAGAAGAAAATCTCTCCTTAGCAGCTAACCTCTTAATTTCTTTCCTCTTAAAGCTTATTATATCTACTGTCTGTGCCATTCAGTTTTGAGACAGATCAGTTAGACACTCAACACAAACATACATCATGATCCTCATTTTTCAACAATGCAAAGGGAGGTTTCTCCTGTCTGGCACTGTGTTTCCTAATTTATATCCTGCAGCTACACACATACATTCATATAGAGATATCCTATGTGTATTTTTTAAGCTTTTGCAATAACCATGAAAATGTGAACTTTTTGTTGCAATGTTTCTACATTACTCTTTCTACATGAAACTAATACAAAAATGTTCTCTAGAATAGGAAAACAGTAAGCCATAGCTATAGAAAATTTGAAAGACTGAAAATATATACTAAGCGTACATCAAACTACCAGATTCACTGAGAAAGAAAATGGATCTTGAATAGAAGACATCCAGAGACACTTGAGTTTTCTTCCTTAAACATAAGGACATAATAGAAAACTTTGCTGAATTTCATGAAATCAAATTACATCATGCATTCCTTTCATTAGAAATCATTTTGGTTTTGTTCTTGTTACAAGTTATAGCTTCCTTCCTTTCTCTAATTAAATGGACTACTTGCACTGATATAAATTGTCATTCCATCTGAATTTCTACTAAAATCCAAACTTTCCCACATACCGTAGAATAAAAATTGTCTTTTCCTCACGGAAATCTTTTCTACAGTGATAGCAATACTGAAAGACCATATAAGCTTGTGTATCCCTTTGGGATTTGCTGCCAAACAAAACATGATTTCTATATGCTATTCTGGGACTAAGTGACCAATTAAAATGCTCTGTTACATTTCCATAATAAGGTGAGCAAAGAGAAATCAACCATTAATTTAAGAGTCAATTAACTAAAAAACAAAAGCCTTTTGGTGTCTGAGTTAATTTATGAATTTGAGATGAAAAGAAACTAGCAAGAGTAGCCATCTTTGAGGAAGAGAATTCCAGGTCAGTTTCAGCTCCATTGCTCCAAATTTTGTGTCTGACACGTGGCCTGCCTTCAGCAATAAGGTCTTACCTTTCTGGGATTAATCAAGGGTTGTGGAAACAGCCTGTGTTATTTTTGGATTCTCTTGGACTATGCGGACCAAAGGGAGAGTTCTCCTGTCTGGCACTGTGTTTCCTGTTATATAGCCTTCAGCTACACACATGTACTCATGTTATGTATTATATGTGTAGTTTTCAGTAGTTTTTTGAGTCAATACATTTCCCTCTGGTTTTTCACATCACCTGAGCTTTATTTATCTCTCTCTTCTCTCTCTCTCTCTCTCTCTCTCTCTCTCTCTCT
>NW_008340932.1:806498-833112 GCF_000622305.1 Nannospalax galili
CACACACACACACACCCTTTCTAACCTCCCTCCTCACTCCCCAGTTAAAATACCTCACTTTTCCCCTTGATAATACCTGTCTTCTATTACACACCCTCTCTTGGGTTTCTTCTTCCTCTTTACCCCCATGGATCTTTGTATGTTTTTCTTTCCTCCCTTCCTAGTTGAATATTCCTGTTTTCCCCATTTGCCCCTTGGCAATATCTATTTTTTACTATTCCCTTTCTTGGACCTTTCTTTCTCCTTACCCCCATATTTCCTTTCCATTTTCCTGGATCCTACTGTTACATCACATTATAGACTCACATATAAGGATTTGGTGCTAACATCCACAAATGAGGGAGAACATATGACACTTGTTTTACTGAGTCTGTGTTATTTCACTTAGTATGTGTTTCTAGTTCCATTCATTTATCTGCATATTTCATGATTTCATGTTTCTTTACTGTTGAGTAGAACTCCACTGTGCATGCACACACACACACACAGAGAGAGAGAGAGAGAGAGAGAGAGAGAGAGAGAAGTGTCTATGAAATATCTACAATGGAATCTATACACTGAGGGCTCATGGAACATAGCAGAGAGGAGTTAGAAAGAATACTAATGCATTCCTGAACTCTCACTTCCTCTTGCAACATAGGGGGATGCACACAGAAGGCCATAACTTGCTAAAGTGCAATGATTAAGAGACTACAGAGTGTGTGTATCTGGGTGGGAAGGACTTCTGTGTCAAAACTCACCACTCTGGCTTGGGACCATTGTGGAAGAGGGAGGGAAAAAATTGTAAGAGTCAGAGTTGATACATGATCTTAAAGAAGCAGAGTACTCCAGCCCTCTGGAAACTTCCTCATATGAACACACAGCATGGTGAAAGCAGGAAAAGACCCATGCAAGCTCAATCAGACAAAAGCCTATCATATACCTGGGGAAACAGGCAGCAGGCTCCAACCTTAGCCAAAGAACCATTGGCAGCTGATTATTGCTGGGTAAAGAAGAGTTGATCTTCTCTGATGGAGAGAGTAGATAGACTGACTAGACTCCAGTGGATGAATTCACACTGGGGGACATCTGAGTATACAAACTCGGCTCAATAGGCCTTAACATATATGACAGAATGCATGAAATCTGGTGGGGAATGTGAATGGGAGAGGGGGACTAAATGTGACTAAGATGTATGAAATTCACAAAAATTCTATTAAAATATGTATTGAGGGATAAAATAATCACTGTCTTCAGTGGTACAATACTGGATTAGTTGCCACGCTGCAATGGATAGCTCTGCCCTATGCTTACGTGAGTAGCTGCGATTGTGAGTCAGAGCCAAAGCACTTACCCTTATACCATCGAACTTTGCTTCTGCCTCCCAAGGATCAGAGTTCATTGCAGAAGAGGGCCAAAAATATTGTAAGAACCAAAAATGGTAGCTGACCACAGGAAACAGAGTTTTCCAGACAACTGTGAAGTTACTCCTATGAACTTATAGCAAGAATGACAGCATTCACATGTAAGTTCAAGCTAGACAAAATCCAAAGATAGACATGGAGCTGGAACTCCACATTGAAGGGCATTAGGAGTACAAATTTGAATCTACAGGCCCTTATGAAAGAAGAACCAAACCTCAACTTTGGCAGGCTAGAATATATATAAAACATATGTATTCTATATAATTTCATGTACTCATATATATACTCATATATGTATAAAAGTACATGAAATTGGGTATGGAGTCGTAAGGGAGGTGCAGATAGGGGAGGGATTCTAAATACACTCAAAATATATCATATAAAATTCAATGAAAAAAATTCTTTGCAAATTGAAAAATCAAATCAAAACAAAAAGCTCAGTGTTTCACAAAACAAAGTACAAATAGCCTGGTGTGCTAGTGCACACATTTAATCCCAGTATTGTGGTGGCAGAGACAGGTGGATATATGTAAGATTGAGACCAGCTTTGTCTATATAGTATTGAGGCCAAACAAGATATCTTGCATAAACAAAGTATATACCTCAGAGGAGACAGCAATTTTTTTGAAAAGTTAGTGAACAAATAGCAGTTGATTCAAGATAATTCTAGAATTAAACAATAGTCGCTTACCATCAAACACACTCATACTCTCCCTTCAAATATCTGGTCAAAGTCCGAATGCCACATTCTTCTTTTACAAGTGTTTACTTGTGGTGTTTTAACTACAAAGGGTAGAAAGGAAGCAGGAGAACAGGAAGAGGGATAAAGCATTTTCCTCTTTTATTTTTACTTCCTTTTTGCATCTGTGTCATCCTAGAAATGTTTCCTTACCTGGCCTATAGCAATGGTGTTCAAGTATCAGCTGGTGATTCTAGCTTGGAGTTTTCCAACATTGGTAGGACCAGTCTGACTACACTATCAGATATTCCAACTCTGTCAGGAAAGAAAGCTATTATGCAAGCAATATTACAAGTGACAAAGTCCCTTTATTTCCTTTTTGGGAGGTTGAACTGGTCTGGTCCATTGATCCCATGGTGTAGCATGAAACACACACGTGTGTCTGAAAGTTAGATTTCAAGGTATCTGGATTCTAGGGTCCTGATTAGTTCCATGGCCAAGTAGCTAGTCCTCAGGACACTCTGAAGATATTGGCAGAAGGACTTATTCTGATTTCATTGATAAGCATCAAATTAAGAGAAACTATTTTTTGCTAACTTTGTTGGTCTCATAGTGAGTTCCAGGCCAACAGTGACTACATGCACTAACTGTCCAAAAAATACAAAACAAAACAAACTCTCATGTCATAGTTAGATCATCAAAGGCAAACATTCACTGAACAGTGACAAGAGGCAACTTCTCTACATATATGATACTTAGTAGAGATGAAATGTATAAGAAAATAGAATCAGCCCTTGCCCTTAAATTGATTATAGTTCAAGTTGCCATGACTACAAAGTAAAGCAATAAAGAAGCCTGGAGAAGGCTTACATGGCTTGCCCCAGATCATGAAGAGCGGTAGTGGCAGTGCATTGTTTTATCGAAATGCCACAATCTAGAGACTCCTGGGAATAGAAAACCTCAGTTGAGGAGCTGTCTCCATTGAATTGGCCTTGACTACGTCTGTGAAGCATTTTCATAATTTGTAATTTGTGTAGGAGTGTGTTATCTTCCTTGGGAAGATGGACTCAAGCTGCATAAGAAAAGTAACTTTATATGTGAATATATATCCTGATATAACTGCAGAAAAAAAAGGAAAATGGAAAGTAAACAGGGAGGTAAAGGGAAAGAAGGAACCTGAGAGAGAAGAACAATAGAAGACAGGTGTTACTAAGGAAGAAATGTGTAAAATGGGGGTAGTTAAATGGGAGGGTAGAGGGAAGGCTACACAAGGAACTATGGAAATAAAAGGGAAGAAGGAGCAAAAGGGAGGTGGGATCACAGCAGACAGAAATTATCAAGGGAGAAATATCAGAAAATGTGGATACCATAAATGGGGAGGGCAAGGAGGGAGGATTAAACAAGGAAAGAGAGAGGAGAGAGAAATAATGTCCAGATACTCTAAAAACATAGAGTGAATCATTTTAGTCCAGAAACCTACTGAAAATTAAACATACATGTGTGTAACTGAAGGCTACATAGCAAATATAAGTGCCAGACAGGAGAAACCTTCCTTTCAGTTGTTGGCTAGGGTAGTCAAAGATCATCCCCAAATTACACAAGCTATTGCCACAGTCATTGATTGCCCCCTAGAACTTGAAGCTAAGACCCTATTGCTGAAGACAGGGCATAATTTGGACATGGCATTTGGAACAATGGAGCTGAAACTGACCTGGAAGCCACCTCCCCTGAAGGCTACCTCTCATAGCTTTGGAGAGCACTAAACAAGCTGGGAAGGGAGAACATCAATCAGCGGTCCAACCACAGCCTCAAGACCCAAAAACCCATCTATAATCAGCACAGAAAGTGGCATTGGTGCAGTAGCGCTGCTTTTATCTTGGGGGTAATCAACAGCTACCCCATTGGATGTGATGCCCACCCACTGGGAGGAAACTCATGTATGGTACTGTAAACTTAGCCAATGACACATAACTGGAAAGGTCATAGATGTTAGAGAAAACCCCAAGGTTCTCACATCCCTAAATAAATACAATTTCTTACAATGTGCAAAATATGGATCCTTAAATTTATAGACAAGTAGCCCAGTCACCACCCATCAAAGAAGCTTCTTTTTCAGCAGAGGTTATTACAGAGTTCCACACCTGGTCACACACAGAGAATATTTGTGAATTGCCCAAGCTTAAATGGGACATCTACAATGCAACCTCTACACCTCTGACTCACAGATCATAGAACAGTGATGAAGAGAACATTAATGCACCTTTCAATTCCCATCAATGAAGCTCCCTCACGCAACAGAAGGCCAAAAACACAAAAGGTCACAAATGGCCAAAACATAGAGAATAGGAGTCTACAAAGTGTGGGTCCTTTGACAGGACTCCTGTATTTAAATCTCCCACCCAGAGCTCAGGGACCACTGTGGAAGCGGGGACAGAAAGATTGTAAGAGCAAAGGCGGAGGGGTATGATCATATGTAAATAGAGTATTACAGGCTCCTGGGACCCTTCTCATATGGAACCTACAGCAATGGTGTCAGCATGCAAACTCAAGCAGACAAAAACCCAGCTCAGAACTGTGGAAATGGACAGGAGGCCCCAATCTTTGTCAAAGAACTATTGGATGATTACTGCTGAGTGAGGAAGGACTGATCTTAAAGGGAGGGACTCTAGATAGGATGACTAGACATCAGTGAATGAACTTGCACTGAGGGACACACTAACTTGACTTGATAGGTCTTAACACAAATGACAGAATGTATGAATTCCAGTAGGGGAGGCTATGGGAGGGTGCCAATGGGGAAGGCCATGTAAAGACGATTAAGATGTTCTGCGTAAAATATGTAAAAATTCAATAAATTTTTTCTAGTTTTAATTATTTATTTTTTTAATGTGTATGCATGTATTGCCTGCATGTTCACCCTTGTTGTGCAATGCCATGGAGGTCAGAAGAGGCTGTTGGATCCCCTGGGATTAGAGTAATGGACAGTTGTTAGCTGCCATGTGTGTGCTGGGATTCAAACCCAAGTGTTCTACAAGAACAACCAGTGTTCTTAACCACTGAGCCATCTCTCCAGCCCCAATAAATTTTTTTAAAGGCAACTAAGGAAGCCAGGGTCAACGAGCCAATAAGAAGCATTGCTCCATGGTTTCTGCTTCAGTTCCTGCCTCCAGGTTCCTGCCTTGAGCTCATGCCCTGGCTAACCTTGATGATGAACTGTACATTGTAACCAAATAAACAATTCCTCCCCCAGTTTGTTTTGGTCAGTGTTCTATCACAACCATAGAAACCAAACTAGAACAGACAAAACAAATGCCATTAGTGCTCCTTGTCTTCATTTTCCATAACAGATACTACGTATGGCTTCTCCACCTGTGCTAGATCAGGGGCGTTTAATTAGGTCCATTGATCACAAAAGTCTTTAAACCAGGCCTCATGCCATTATCCTGAAATCCCAATTGATTGAGATACTGAAGCATAAATATCAAAAGTTCAAGGTCAGCCTTTGCTACAGAGTGAGCTGAATACCATCCTGGGCAAATTCATGAGACCCTATCCCAGCATAAAAGAGAACCAAGTGATTATCTATCATGTCCCAGGTCCTGGGTGCAATCTCTAGTACTACAAAAGGAAACAAGCATGCAAACAAACAAAAACAACTAAGAAAAATGTTTTAGACTCCCTGAAGACCCATGGCTCAAATCCACTGAGCTACAAGCTTCATAGTCACACTTGATAGACTCATTTGTTGTGAAATAAAATTTTTGAAATGGACTTCATTTAAGAATGTGAGTAAAATATGAAAACTAGACTAACCTGTACAATGATTTGGAAATCTGACATTCCAGACTTCAGAGTTCCAGCTCAACATTAATATTGCTTACCATTTTGTGGCCTTTTTTGAGACAGGTTCTCCCTGTAGCCCCAGCTGGCCTGGAACTCACTATGTAGACCAGGCTGTCCTCGAACTCACAGAGATCTGCCTGCCTCTGCCTCCTGAATGCTGGGATTAAAGGCATGCACCACCAGGCCTGGCCTGCTTACCACTTTCTAATTTTTTAAATGTATTTTATTGACCTTTTTAAATTTCATACATTTCCCACTCAAATCCAAACCCATTCCCCCATCTTTCCTCTCCTGACTTCCCTCCCTCCCCCACACCATGTTCCCTTGCATGTCCCTCCTGCCTTTCCTCCCTGCTGATTACCTAGGCTTTTTCCACCTCCTCAGGTAGCATCTGTTCCCTACTATCCCCCTTTCAGTTTATTTCTTTTCCTTTACCTCCATGTATCTTTTCCCTTTTCCTGGTTCCTGGTGTTATATCAGAATTTATACACTCACATATAAGGGACTGGTGTTACAATCCACAAATAAGGAAGAACATATGTCTCTTGCTTTTCTGCATGTGTGTTACTTCATGTATAAAACTCTCTACCTCCAACCATTTACCTGAAAATTTCATAATTTCATCATTTCTTACTGCTGAGTAGAACTCCATTGAGTAGATGTACCACATTTTCATTAACCATTCATCAGTTGAGGGACAATTAATTTGTTTCCATTTCTTAGCTGTTGTGAAGAAAACAGCAGCAAACATGGATGTACATGTATCTCTACAGATCTATGAGTCCTTTGGGTATATGCCAAGGAATGGTATCACTGGATCATATGGTAAGTTCATTTTTAGCTTTGTGAGTGTTTTCCACACTGCTTTCCATAGTGTTTACATGAGCTTGCATTCCCACCAGCAGTGAAGGAGCATTCATCTTTCTCCACATCCTCTCCAGCATTTGGAGTCTTTCATTCTCTTGCTCTTTGCCAATCTGCCTGGGATAAGATGGACTCTTATCTGAATTTTCTCTAACTACTAAGGATACTGAGCACTTTTTAAGGTGCTCCTTAACCATTTTTATTTCTTCATTTGAGAAATCTCTGCTTAGGTCTATAGCCCATTTTTACTGGGTCATTTATTTTCTTCTTTTTTGAGTTCTTTGTGTATTCGGGATATTAATCTTCTGTCAGATGTGTAGCTAATGAAGATTTTCTCCATTCAGTGGGTGGCCTCTTCCCTTTCTTGGTGGTTTCTTTTGCTGTACAGAAACTTTGTAATTTAATGAGGTCCCACTTACTGATTGTTGACCTTAGTAATTGAGCAGCTGGTATTAGATTTAGGAAGTACTTTCCTACACCTATATCTTGGAGGGTGCTGCCTGTGTTTTCTTCCAGCAGTTTATGAGTTTCGGGTTTTATATTGAGGTCTTTGACCCATTTGGAGTTGGCTTTTGTGCAAGGTGAAAGATAAGGGTCAAGTTTCAATCTTGACAGGTGGAGATCCAGTTTTGCCAGCACCATTTGTTGAAGATGCTGTCTTTCCTCCAATGTGTGTTCTTAGCACCCTTGTTGAATATCAGGTGGCTGAAATTGTATGAACTCATTTCGGGGTCTTCTATTGTTTTCCATTGATGTACGTGTCTATTTGTGTGCCAATATCATGCTGCTTTTATGACTAGATCTCTGTAATATAATCTGAGATCTGGTATTGTGAGCCCCCCAGCAATGTTCCTTTTGCCCAAGATTTTTTGGGCTATCCGCGGTTTTTTTTTTATTCCGTATGAATTTGAGGATGATTTTGTCAAGCTCTGTGAAGTCTATTGTGGTTATTTTGACTGGGATGTCATTGAATCTATGAATTGCTTTGGTACGATAGTCATTTTCATACTATTGATTCTACCAATGCATGAGCATGGTAGGTCTTTCCATCTCCTAGTATCTTCCTCTATCTCTTTCTTTAGACTTTTGAAATTTTCAACATAGAGATCTTTAATATCTTTGGTTAGGTTTATTTCTAAATATTTTTTGAGGCTGTTGAGAATGGGAGGGTTTCCTCAAGTGCTTTTTCTGATTGCTTGTTATTGGCACATAGAAAAGCAACTGATTTTTGTAAGTTGATTTTGTGTCCTGCCATTTTACTGAAAGTATTAATCAATTCTAGCAGTTTCCTAGTGGACTTTTGGGGATCTCTTATGTATTGTATCATATCATCTGCAAATAGGGATAATTTGACTTCTTTTCGAAACGGTACACCTTTCCTTCTCTTGTGTTACTGCTCTTGCAAGAGTTTCAAGCACTGTATTGAAATAGAGTGGACATAGTGGACAGCCTTGTGTGGTTCCTGATTTTAATGGGAATACTTCCAGTTTTGCTCCATTTAGGATGATGTTGGCTCTGGGTTTGTTGAATACAGCTTTAAATATGCTGAGTTATGTTCCCTCCAACCAAATTCCTTCTAGGACTTCTTTTTTTTAAATGTGTATGTGTGTATTGCCTGTGTGTAGGTAGGTGCACCCATGTCGTGCAATGCCTCTTTTAACATAAATGCATGCTGGATTTTGTCAAATGCCTTTTCTGCATCTATTGAGATGACCATGTCATTTTTGTCTTTAAGTACATTTGTATGTTTTATTACATTTATTGACTTACATATGTTGAACCATACCTGCATCTCTGTAATAAAGCCAACTTAACGGTGGTGGATGAACTTTTTGATGTGCATCTGTATGCAGTTTGCAGGTATTTTGTTGAGTATCTTTGCATCTGTGTTCATTAAAGGTATGGATCTATTGATTTCCTTTTTGTTGCATCTTTACCTGGTTTTGGTATCAGATAGTGGCTTCGCAGGAATTTGGGAGTTCTCCCTCTCTATCTTTTTGAATAATGTTCTAGTTTATTTCTCTACTGCTGTGACAAAATACTCTGACCAATATCAACTTGGGGAGGAAAGGGTTTATTCAGCTTGCATCTCCCAGGTCACAGTTCATCAGGGAGCCCAAGGTAGGCACTCAGGGCAGGAACCTAGAGGCAGGAGCTGGAGCACAGGCCATGGAGGAACGCTGCTTACTGGCTTGCTCCCCTGGCCCCTGCTCAGCCTGCTTTCTTATGCAACATGGGCCCACCTGCCCAGGAATGGAACCACCCACAGTGGTCTAGGCCCTCCCTCATCACTCAATAATTAAGACGATGCCCACAGATATGGCCACAGGCCAGTCCAATGGAGGCAATTCCCCAGTTGAGGCTCCCTAAACCCAGGTGTGTCAAGTTGACACTAAAGCTATCCAGCACAAATAATTTAAGCAGTCAAATTGGTTGCAGATTTTCTTTGAATATCTGGTAGAATTCTGCTGTGAATCCATCTGGGCCTGGGCATTTTTTGGTTTGGAGATTTTGTATTACTGTTTCAATTTCCTTATTTGTTATGGGTCCTTTTAGGCATTGATCTCCTCTTGGTTTAATTTTGGTGCGATTTCATGATTTTAGAAATTCAGCCATTTTTTTTAAGTCTTCAAATTTAATGGAGTATAGATTTTTAAAGTATTCCCTTACAATGTTTGGGGTGGTGTGGTGTGTGTGTGTGTGTGTGTGTGTGTGTGTGTGTCTGTTGTGATGTTTCCACTTTCATCTCTGATTTTGTTGATTTCTGCAAGGATAGTCAGTGTTCTTAACTGCTGAACCATCTCTCCAGCCCCCAACTGTGTCTTTTGACAGGAGAGTTGAGGCCACTGATATTTAGTGTTATTATTAAAAAGTGTTTATTGTATAACGTCATTTTAATTTCTTTGTGTTTATGGCCCTATTTTGTGTTTCCATTATTATCTCTTCCTTTATATTCTTTCTGTAGCCTCTTGTGTATACTCATTCCTTTCCTTGGTCCTTTGTATTTCTTGAAGTATTCTCTGTAGGGCTAGTTTGGAAGACAGAATGAATTCTTTCAGCCTATTGTGTCATGGAAAATTTTCTGTTCTCCATAAACCTTGATAGATAGTGTCCTGGATAAAGTATTCGGGGTTGGCATCATGGTTGCTTAGAGCTGGGAACACTTTCTTCCAGGCTCTTCTGACTTTCATAGTTTGCATTGAAAAGTCAGCTGATGGGTTTTCCTTTATATGTAAATTGTTGTTTTTCTCTAGAAGGTTTCAGTACCCTCTCTTTTTTCTGTACAATTAATGATATGCCATGGGGACTTTCTGTACTGATCATGTTGTGATGGTGTTCTCTATGCTTCTTGAACCTCTATAGGTATATCGCTCCTTAATTTAGGGAAGTTTTCTTCTATAATCCTATTGAAGATCTGTTTGGTGCCATTGGTTTAAGTTTCTTCTCCTTCCTGGATAATACATAGATTTGGTCATTTCATTTTGTCCCAAATTTCCTGAGTATTCCATTCCTGTATTACTTTTTTATTTTGCATAGTCTTTGCTTAAGGAGTCCAGATCTTCAACTTTATCCTCCAGTCTTGATATTCTGTTTTCCATTTCTTGCATTCTGCTTGTGAGACTTTCCCCTGTTGTTTATAATTGGTTTGTTGAGCTTTTCAGTCCTGTGTTCATTTCCATTTGGATTTTCTTCATTATTTCTATCTTTTAGTGAATTCATTCAAGTTATGAATTGTTTTTTGATATTTCATTAAGCCACATCTTTGTATATTCTTGGGCTTCCATAAAGAGTTTATATCTAACTTTTTGCATTCTTTGAGTTGTCTCTGTTTTCTTGAAGTTCTTTGATCATGTTTATGGTTGTTTTGTTCTTTTAAATTCTGCATCCTGGAGTTCTTCAGGGTGGGTTGCAATGCTGTGCACTTCTGTAGAACTCCTGGGTTTTGTTGGGGACACATTTTCCTTGTTTTTCATATTGTTTGTGTTTTTACGTTGCTGTTTGGGCATATGGATGTTCTTTGTTGGTTATACGTTCAACAAGAACTTCTACTTTGCTTTTGTTTAATTTAATTTTGGTTCTGTTAATATTATTTATGTAGCTAAGTTAGTTTTGATTTAGGTATGGAAGACAAATTGGTCAGTATTTCAAGCTCTTGCTGGGTAGAAGGCTGGTCAGAGTCCTGACTGAGCATGCTTGCTGTCTGATTGGGACCTGGGAAGTTGGCGGTGAGGGGACTGCCTGGGGAGGACTTAGGGATCTATGGTATGGTGTTTACTTGACCTGGTTGGGAAGCTAGTCCTTGCACCTGAGGTGAAGGAATTGAAGCCCACCTATGAGAGAGGCTGGCAGGGCACAGGCTGGGGTTAGATGAGAGAAATGGGGAGGAGAGGCAGTGAGCTGGATCTGACTTACCAGAATCCTGGCTGAGTAGGTCTGTGTACTTGATCCTGAGGCTAGGAAGTTGGCAGTGTGGGGACTGCCTAGGGGAGGACCTAGGTGTCTATGGTAGGGTATTTAGTTATTCTGATTTGGGAAGCTAGCCCTGGGACCTGAGGTGAAGGAATTGGAGCTGGCTTGTGAGAGAGGCCAGCAGGGGAAGGGATGGTGTTTAAGTGTATTTTTATTTTATGTGTAGGAGTTTTATGCCTGCATGTATAAATGCACCCATATAGTGCAGTTCCCGTGGAGTACACAAGAGGGCTTTATGGCTGTTAGCTGCCACGTGGGTTCTGGGATTCAATCTCAGCTCTTCTGCAAGAACAGCCAGTGCTTGTAACCACTGAACCATCTCTCCAGCCCCACACTCACTGTTTTATACTTTAAACAAAACTAGAAGGAAAAAGCTATTGAAAATGATAAGAATAAAGAAAATACTGCTCTTTAGTGATAAATATCTCCTCCTCTTCCCCCTCTTCTTCCTCCTCCTCCTCCTCCTCCTCCTCCTCCTCCTCCTCCTCCTTACTAGTCCTAATTTTGTGTTTTCTAGTCGCTGTCTCAAAGTGTGAGTCAACATGGCCTAGAATTCTCTAAGTAATGCAGAATTTCCTCTATCTTCCAACTCCCTACTGTTAGGATTGATTACAGAAGGGGCCTGTTCCAATTCCTAGAACTACCTTCCTAACCAAGACTAACTAAACAACCTTGCATAGTGTGGTGCTTTGAGTGAAAATGTCCCTAATAGGCACCAAGCATTTGGACATTTTGTCCCCAGATGGTAGCACTGTTTTGGGAGGTTTTAGAAGGTATAGCTATTCTGGAGGAAAGACATCATTGGGGATGGGCTTAGAGAGTTCTTAAGCCTTGCTGAATCTCCAGATGCTCTCTTGCTTCCTGTGCCTGCTTGAAGATGTATAGCTTAGATTCCATTCCTACTCCAACCACCTCTGCTGCCATGCCTCCCTGCCAAGATGGACTATAATTCTCCTGAAACCATTATCTCAAATAAATTCTTTCTTTCATAAATTTTTTTTGGTCAGTGTTTCTATCACAGTGACAGAAAATTGACTAATACAGTAATTGGTACCAGAGATTAGGCTGTTGACTGTTAAGAATCTGACCATGTGGGGTTTTGGAAAAATGTGGAAGCCTTTGGAAGTTTGGGCTACAAAAGCAGTTGATTGCTGTAGGAAGAGTTTAACAGGTCATTCTAGTAGACTACTGGAAGAAAGTAGTGCTGAGAACAATATAGTTCCAGAGGGAAAAAAGGACTTAAGTAGCAATTGAGATATTTTGGCAAAGAGTATGGCTGGAGTCTGCCCACAGCCTTTAAAAGGCTTGCCTGAGGCTAAGTTGAAAAGCTATGGATTAATTTCTCTGGTGGAAGAAATATCAAGCCAGCATAATGTAGAAATGGTGGTGTGGCTGTTAATGGTGAATATTATACACATTTACAGTGAAAAAGAGCAAATAGGACAGAAAGAAATACAGAATGTACAGGATGAATTGAAAAAGAGCACTAGGAAGATTAATGTTGGAGGCCTGGCATATGCTGTAGAGGATCCCTTTGATAAGGAGATTAAAGTTATTAAGGAGAGCCTAGAGATTAAAAAAAGGAAAGACTGCCTCCAGGGCAAGACCACATCCAGTTAAGCCTCCAACTTGTGAAAGCAAAATTCTGCAGGGACCACTGAAGAGAAAACCTTCTAAAATGGAAAAAGCAGGCTGGAGTCCATCCCAAACTTGCAGTAAAACTTGGCAGTGTCATTCACCTGGTACTAGCTTTAGAGGTGTGAAAGATACAAGAGTGAAGTGGTCATCAGTTCTTCCTCCATGGTTTCAGAGAGCTTCTGAGGCCAGGCAGCATGCAGCCAGGGTTCCCCTGCATAGATAAGGCCCTGATAAGCCATTTCATGAGGCTGTGAAGGTGAAGATTGGTTGGCAATGAAGAACTCAATAATATGTTTGTGATGCCAGACCTGGGAAGCATCTGCCAAGAAGACCTGCATACATGGAGTGGTACCAGCCCAAGAGAGGGATATGTGCTGCACACAGCAAAGTTGGAGAGCCTGAGATATCTAAGCCCTTTGGAAGTAAAGTCCCAGAAATCATCCATGGAGCTAGTGGATTTGTTGTTTGTCCTACTGGTTTTCAGTCTTGTTTTGGTCTGATATTTCCTTACTATGCTTCTATTGTTCCCTTTGGGTAGTTAATGTGTATTCTGTTCCACTGTATGTTGGGAGACTGTAATTTGTCTTTAGATTTTACATGGGGCTTACAGTTAAGATAATTCCCTGAGTCTCAGAAGAGACTTTGGACTGTGGACTTTTGAATAGTATTGAGATTGATAATGACTATGTGAACTTTTAAAGTTGGACTAAATGCATTCTGCATTTTATATGGTCATGAGCCTATGGGAGGAGGGGGTGGAATATGGTGGTTTGAATGAAAGCGTCCTCCACAGGCTCCAAGTATTTGGACATTTTGTCCCCACATGGAGACACTGTTTGGGGAGGTTTTAGAAGGTCTGGCTATTCTGGAGGAAGCACATCACTGCAGGGGTGTGCTTATAGAGTTCATAAGCCTCACCAGATCTCCAGTTGCTCTCTTGCTTACAGTGCCTGCTTGAAGATGTAAAACTTAACTTCTGCTCCTCCTCCAGCCATCTCTGCCACTATGCCTCCCTGCCAGGGTGGACTTTAATTCCCCTGGAACCATAAGCTCAAATAAATTCTTCCTTTCATAAATTTCTTTGGTCTGTATTTCTATCACAGCAACAGAAAAGTGACTAATACACATAGTTTGCTAAGTCCCTCCTCAGGTGATACCCATCCCTGTTTTCTACTGGTTTCTGATTTGCCTGATGCAGACCATCCCATGACTCTGACAAGTATACCATACACCACTCATCAAAGAAGCTTCTGTTTGAAACAGAAGGAGATACTATAGAGTACTACAACTGATCACACACAGAGAATATACATCTGAGAGATTCCTACTCCTGGATGAAATAACTACAGTGGAACCTCTACACCTAAGGTTGATAGAACATAGCAGAACAAGGTAGAGAGATAACTAGTGTATCCCTCAGCTTTCACCAGTGAAGCTTCCTTATCCAACAGAGTGTGATGCACAAAGAGCATCACAGCTGGTCAAGTTTGAAAGAGTAAGAGACTTTAAAGTGTGTGTCCCTAGGTATGACTTCTATATTAAACCTCACCTACCCATGGCTCAGAGACCATTGCAGAAAAGGAGGGAAGATTTTAAGAGCCAAGGTTGGTCCATGAACATAGGGAAGTAGAGGCTTTCAGGCCACTGGAAGCTTGAACATGTGAACTTGAGGCAATGATGGCTCTAGCACAAGACCCATGAGTACAAATGCTTGACTGGATAGTACTTAGTATGTATGGAAGAATGCATGAGGTCTGGTGGGTGGGGAGATGAATGGGGAAGGGGATCTAAATATGATTGTGAACAGTTGTATTAAATGCAAAAAAGTTCAATAAAAATTTAATAACAATAAGACTGCCCATTATTTAAAATTCAACAAAAAGGATATCATTAGTGTAGATGTTTTCTTTAGTAGTGTGTTATGTTAATTAATGTGCAAAGTCATTGGTTTCATTTTAATGTCTTCATATGTATATATAATGTATTTTGCTCATGTTAACTTCATATTAACTTTCTTTGTCTTGGGTTTTCATTGTAATATATACTACTGACTATAGATTCTTAATAATACTAATAGAGATTTTAAACTTGAATTGAATGTGAAACTGGAAAGCATAAAATACTTTTCTCAAAGGGTTGAACCTTACTTTGTTCTGTCTTCCATATGACACAATGCATGAAATCCAGTGAAAGGAGTCTATAAGTTAAATTTACAGCTGTGAGGTGTATGCATGGCTTTCAGTCTCAGGATTCCCCCTCCCACCGTCTTTATGACAAACTGAGACAATACTCCTCCAAACTACAGTTTATGGAACAACAGGATTTTGGGGCTTGATACCAGAGCATATGATAGTGGTGAAGGGCATTTACAAAGATGTGGGCACCCTTGGGATTTTTCCCCTATATTCTGGCTGCAGCCTCCAGACCTTCTGTCAGCAGTCCAAGATGGTTAAGTCCCTTCTTTATCTACGATTCACCTGTCCCTATCCTTAGCTCCTCCCCTTCATGCAGTTAAGGCTGACTGATTAGCTGTCTCCCTCTGCTCCTCCCCTCCTAAGGAGAGTCTTGTAGTCCAATTAGTTTGAAGCAAGGAGATGAGAAGCTAGAAAAGGCTTCTATCCATGGCATGCTAGTCCAGCTTGCCACTCAGAGGACAAGCTTATACAAAAGGATATATGGGAGGGTGCCAATGGAAAGGGTGTATAAAGAAAACTAAGATGTTGTGTATGAAAAACAAAAAAATTCAGTGAAAATATATTTAAAAATAAAGCAAGGTTATGAGTAAGTGCAGACTAGTCATGTGGACAATCAAAAAAATGACAGTTTTTGTTTAAAAAACAGAACTTTAATGTGAAATAGGAAAACATATGATACTTTTGTCAGAGAGTTGGGGTTTACTTTATTGTCTTTAAGAATGTCAAACTTTCATAGAGATCTTTACTTCATCTTTTGAGAACTCTCTGTTCAGCTCTTTAGCCTATCTTTTAATTGGGTTCCTTCTTGTTGGTTCTCTGTTTTTTTTTTTTGAGTTCATTATATATTCAGGTTATTAAATCTCTGTCAGACGTGTCACTGGTGAAGATTTCCTCTCATTCTGTGGGTTTTCTATTTGCTTCCTTGGTTGTCTCCTTTGATGTACAGAAGCTTTTTAGTTTAATGAGGTCCCATTTGTTAATTCTTGCCCTTGTTTCCTGAGAAATTGATGTCCTGTTTAGAAAATATTTCCTACACCCAGATCTTGTAGGTTTTTCCCAGTATTTTCTTCTAATAGTTTCAGAGTTTCAAGCTTTACATTGAGGTCTTTGAGCCATTTGGAATTGAATTTTGTGCAGGGTGAAAGACAGGGGTTTAGTTTCATTGTTCTACAAGTAGAGATCCAGTTTTGCCAGCACCATTTGCTGAACATGCTGTGAATGTTCTTGACCCCTTTGTCAAATATCAAGTGGCCAAAATTGTATGTACTCATATTTGGGCCTTCAATTTTGAGTTTTGTTCCATTCATCTCTGGGTCTATTTTTGTCCCAGCACAATATTGTTTTTATGACTATAGCTCTGTAATTCAGCTTAAAATCTGTTATAGTAATCCCCCACAGCATTGCTCTTAGTGCTCAATGGTTTTTTTGGCTATCCGAGGTCTTTTGTGCTTCTATATGAATATTAGGATAGTTGTTTCCAAATCTGTGAAAAATCTCATGGGGATTTTGATTGGCATTGCATTGAATCTATATATTACTTTTGGTAGGATGGTCATCTTCACAATATTAATTCTTCCAATCCATGAGCATGGGAGGTCCTTCCATCTTCTGATGTCTTCCTCAATTTCTTTCTTTAAAGATTTAAAATTTTCATTGGAGATCTCTTTAATGTCTTTGGCCAGGTTTACTCTGAGATATTTTACTTTTTTGCAGCTATTGTGAACGGGAGTGTTTCCATGTGCTCTTTCTCTGATTGCTTGTTATTGGTATATAGAAGGCTATAGACTTTTGTAGGTTAATTTTGTAACAGCAGACCCCAATCTTATCCAAAGGAATATTTCCCAGGGGTTGATTGGGAATGAGTAAGCACACTGTTTGCCAGCCCACACCGTCCCCAATACTGGGAACACTCAGGCACAATGGGGAGCCTAGTCAAGCAGGGAGTCGTCTTTTACAGGTATTACAGAGCTTATAAAGGCACCTGGAAATCCCCCCCTGAGGGTATATCTTAAGGATGGTCATGCGCTGATCATGCACTCCTCAGCAGTGAGGAAGTGTTCTTCAGACTTTCAAAGCAAGCCAGGCCACACCCCCAGTAACTTCAGACCTATGCAAGGTGGGGCCTTTAGATCCCCACATATCCCCTCTTTTTTTATTTTAAGGCTGGACTGACTTTATTTCATGGGTTACCCACCACATAGGTGGCTCCCTGAGGAGAGATGGCTATCTCCTTCCTCTAATCTTATGCATTTTTGCCTGTCTTAGGTTGTGTCACCTCTGACCAAGACTTGTCTGTCATTGGATCATGCACCTGGCCAAGTGCATGTCCTGTCTTAGGAGTACTTTCATGGGACATCTTACCCATCCTCGGCTAAAAATGCATAATGATTAAGGGCAGCAGTGTGGGTAATGCCAGCCCGTGACAGTCTTAGTCTCTGCCTAACTCGGTTAGCCAAGGGTGGGCAACTGGAGTGGGTCCTGGGGGAGTCTGTAATTGTGAGGAGGTGGGCCCTTGCAAGTTCCAAGGGTCCACTGTCACCGAATTATCTGGTAAAGACACTTAAATATAGGCATTATCAAGAGAAACCAAGCAAGTCATGGTGTACGACAAGTTGAAATATTTCTGAGACCATGTACCTTTTAGCTAATCAGCCACTTGTAGAGGCTGACTGGCAATGAAGCCAAGGAACTGAGTCCTACACCTTAGATAGATATAAATAAAGAGAGGAATTTTGTCTCATGAACTATTGTCCATGGACTGTCATGCTAGTCATTCAGATCCTGGCCTACCAACTTAAGGTTTTTCGCAGGCACCCATATGGGGTTTGAATCTCCTGTAGGGTAGACACACCCAAAGCCTCGACCCATGGTAAGCAATGGATCTGGGCCTTTCCATGGTCCTGTAATGGGGTCCTTCCACCTTACATGTGCCTCGAGTCTCTGCTCCTGTCGTCCCCAATGCTTCTGAAACCAGGATTCCAACTGACATTTTGAAAATTAAGAACATTAATAGTGAATAAGGCCATACCCAACTGTTGGTGGGGGCTCATTCCCCCTTTTTGTTTTTGTAATTGAATTTTTAGATTTTGATGGTTGCGTTCTACAATGACTTGACCTTGGGGATTGTAGGGAATTCCTGTATTGTGTTGAATTCCCCAAAGTTAAAAGAAATCTTGTAAATTTTTGCTCACAAAACATGGTCCATTATCAGTTTTAATTCTTTGGGGCAATCCCAAAGTAGCAAAGCACTGGAGAAAATGAGACTGAGCATGTTTAGACTTCTCTCCTGTATCAGTGGTAGCCCAACAGACATGTGAGAATGTGTCGATGGGCACAAAAATATACTTAAGCTTTCCAAAAGGAGCATAGTGTGTGTAAGAACTGTGTCATGGACACAAAAATATTCTTAAGCTTTCCAAAAGGAGCATAGTGTGTGACATCTGTTTGCCATAAGGAATAGGGCTTGAGTCCCCTGGGGTTTACCCCTGGCTATTACAGAGGCAGTCTGCCTCTGCATTGCCTTGGGATAATATCAGAGGCAAGCCTGGGTGCCCCCTAAGATGTTTAAAGAAGATAGGTTTTTGCTCCCTTTAAGGAGCATAGGAGTCTGAATACTGTCAGAAAACAATGGCCATGAGTTCCTTGAATTGAGCTGCTTTTTGGGTTCTCCACATCTGCCCCAGTCAGTGAAAACATTGTAGGCTTTTACTAAGGACTCCCATGGCCCGGGATTTGGCAAGTGCTACTGCTGGCGGGCCTGTAGCACCCGGGGTCGGGGTGGTTCCCTGGCCACTCATGAAACTGAAGGGGCAGGGCCCCTCCCCGAGCCACCTTCCCCTATCCCAGACTTTTCAGCTGTCCCTGAGTCAGTTGTGGTGCACTGCCAAAGGTGGTTTTCTTTGTTTTCGTTTTTGTTTTTTTTTTCAAAATGCGCCTGGTGGCCACCGCACACCACCAGCTAGGGGCCCCCGGCCGGCTTACGCACAGGCCCCTGACTCGTGCACACATTAGTTCAAGGTGGGTGGGGTGGGTGGCTTTCACCACAGACCCTGTGCACTCTGCTCCACCCCACCCTTCTGCCCAGGAGGCTCTGAAGCTGGCCAGGGCAAGCCTGAGGTGCCGCTTGTTACTTTGGCCGCTTTTGGTTTCACTTCTGTTGCATTTCTGTGTTCTTCCTCAAACTCTTTCCATGATTTCTATGTATCCCCAGTAAAAACATTAGCCCCAAGTAGCCAGGGAGCCAAATGAATTGCCTCTGCCCAAACCTTTTGAGCTATGGGACCTGGCAAATCCAATCCCCTGCTTTTAAGCATATCGCTTTATGTGCAGGGTCCTCAGACTTAAAAGTTGTGTTACCCACGTTTTGGGTCTTGCTTACCCTGAACTTCTGCTTGGCCCCAGTCTGTTTTTCTTTCTTCTTTCTTTTCTTCTTTTCACCTTCCTTCAAGCACCACTGGGCGCCAGATGCTGGGGGTTCGAACCAGCGACCCCCAGCACAGTGATGATTGGGGATGTGTAAGCACACCCTTCACCAGCCCACACCACCCCCACTACCAGGAACACTCAGGCACAACCAGGGAGTCTAGCCAAGCAGGGACTCATTTATTACAGGTATTACAGAGCTTATAAAGGCACCTGGAAATCTCTCCCCCCCAGAGGGTGTATCTTAAGGTAGGACAGGCACTGATCATGCACTCCTCAGCAATACGGAAGTATTCTTCAGACTTTCAAAGCAAGCCAGGTCACGCCCCCAGTAACTTCCTTTCGGACCTATGCGAAGTGGGGTCTTTAGGTCCCCACAAATATTAACAATTGATTACCGCTAGATGAGGAACAGCTGACCCTTCTAAAACAAAGGCCTTTAGATAGGCTGACTAGATTCACGAGAAGGGCAAGTAGTGGGGAATGGCTGAGGGTGCCAACAACACAGCAGACAGTAGCAGGGATATCAGAGTATAAGGGCTCTAGTGGGGGGAGGGAGGCTATGGGAGGGTTCTATCTGAGAAGTGGGTGTAAAAATAAATAAATTTTTAAAATTAAAAAAATAATTCTTCAAAGCATAAAAATTTTCTCCTTAATAATTGGTGAATGTGAAAAACATTACTACTGAAATCTACCTGATGACTTTATATCCATGCTCAGATGCCAAGGAGCTCAGAAAGTAAGGGACTGTGACTAATAATAATCAGACATATAGAGATTAGAAATGAATGTGCATCTTAGTGTCAATTGTATTAAAAATGAGTTTTTCTGTATGAAACTGTGTATTTTAATAGTGAAATGGAGATCTTTCTTAAAGTTTAAAACCTCATTTAATTTTATGTCTTATGGGGTTTATACTAAGTACAATACTGTATAACTGTATTAATTCAACTGTAAACCTAAAAATTTACAGCCAATTTTGAAGGAGATGCATCTTAGCTCTGGAAGTTGTTATTGAATATGTCACTGCTGTTGTAATGAAATACTTCTTCTGATTGTGTGGTTATTAAATAAATAATTTTTTTTAAAAAAAAAAAAGAATGTCAAACTTTTTGTCCCTAAAAAATGAATTTGCACCAAAGGACATCTGGATACAAGTGCTTGACTGGATGGGACTTAACATGTGAGGCAAATATATGAGGTCCATTATGGGTTATGGGGGTCATGAATGGGGGAGGGAGTCTAAATTTGATTAAAGACTGTTGTATGAAAATATAAAAGCTGAATAAATTTTTTTAAGTACATAAAGTTTGGAGGTAAAAGTGGTGGGTAAGGACCTGGAGAGTTGGTTCAACAGTTTAGAGCACTGGCTGTTCTTGTAGAGGACCCAAGATTTCCCAGCACACATGTGGCACCTAATTACCAAACTTACCACCAGTTCCAGGTTTCCAGCAACTTCTTTTGACCAACATGGGCATTGCACAGATGTGATGCACTTACATACATGCAGGCCAAACACATATACACATAAAATAAAAAATATATAAAAAAGAAGAAAAAACCTGATGAGTAGGATAAACAAAATATTCAGGGGAAGGAAAAGAGAGACGGCTTTTACTATAACACATTATGTGCATACACAAAATTTTCAAACAGTAAGAAAAATTAAGTTTAATCTCTGAGCTAGGAACTCTTATTTGTAGAACTTAGGTAATAATCCTTCATTTCCATTGGTAAAGATGTTATTGAAAAAGATGTTAACTAACTCTGCTATACATTTTCTCTTAATTAAAACCTCTATTGAGGCAGGCGTGGTGGCACACACCTTTAATCCCAGCACTCAGGAGGCAGAGGCAGGCGGATCCCTGTGAGTTCAAGGCCAGCCTGGTCTACATAGTGAGTTCCAGGTCAGCTGGGACTACAGGGAGACTCTATCTCAAAAAGACAAAAAAAAAAAAAACCTCTATTGAAATAATACTAATATTGAGTCTAAAATGTTGTTTTGTCAATCTGAACATATAGTTAGAATTTGCCTAAAGAGGTGGCAGAGAATTTTTCCCAAGGAGTACCCCGCACAAAATTAAAACATGATCTGTTTGGATTCCAAGAAACAGAAAATCACTAAATAACATTTTGACAAAATCTACTTTGTTTATTAGTGAAATATAAATACAGAGGTTTGCAAGAAGTTCTTGCAAAGAAAACTAAGGTAGATATTCAATCTAGTTTTGTCCTCCAGAGTATTGAGAAACTGAGTTTATACAGAATTTGACTCAGAATCAGGGGATTTTTTTTTTTTTTGCGTTTTTAGCAATATATTTGATCCTGTAGGATTTATGGTAGTAATAGAAACAACATTGGCAGGGTTTGGTAATGTTCAAGACATAGGCTATGTGCAAGACGACAGAGGAAAAGGGGTAGCTGTCTGTATCAATACAGGCAGAAATATAAGGACCCACAGACCTCACCAATAGGCCTTGCTGCTGTTGATTTTGATTTCATTTAGCTTAAAGTTATTTTTCCTCCGATATGAGTTGCATTAACATACAATCTGAGGGAGCATCCTGTGAAGTTCCTACTTTTCCAAGGAGAAAACACACTAGTTAGGGTAGAACAGCCTAAATGCACTTATTTCTCCATAAATTTAGAAAGTATTTTTTATTATTATTTATTATTATTATTAGCTATGTTTTGTAATCTAAACTCTTAAACACTTTGTCCAAAGGACTCTATATCATGCTATGGAGATACTTGTTCATCCATGTTCATTGTTGCTCTGCTCACAATAGCCAGGAAATGGAACTATGAATGGATAATGAAAGTGTAGTACATTTACACAATGGGAATATTATTCAACAATTAAGAGAAATGAAATTACTAAAGCCTGTTCAGCCTATGTAGTATCATTCCCTTAAAGAAAACCAACTCTCCCTTACCCAGAAGCAATCAGCTGCCAATAGTTCTTCAGCTAAGGTTGGGACTTCTTACCCATTTCTGCAGTTCTATGCTGGGGTTTTGTCTGAGTTTTCTTGGGTCTTGTGCATTTCACACTGAGGGACATAGACTTGACTCAATAGGCCTTAACATATATGACAGAATCCATGAAATCTGGTGGGTGGGTTATGTGCAGATGGAGCGTGGGTCTAAATATGATTAAGATGCATTGTATGATATGCACAAAAATTTAATTAAAAATGTATCATAAAAATAAAGAAAAATGAAATTGTAGGTAAATAGATAGAATTGGAGACAATCGGTCTGGGTGGTATAACCCAGAGGAAGGAAGACAAACATCATGTATTTGCTATCACATGTGGATATTATCTTTGAATCTTTAGATATGTGTGTTTCACATTCAATACTCATAAAGGTTATGAAACTAGCGAGTGGCTATGGAGGAAGGCCATCTTTCAAGGGAAGGAAGACAGCATTCAGTGATATGAAGGGAAAGGGGAATAATCGAACAGGAAAGATTGAATGGGGTGGGTAGTGGGAGGGCAGAGTAGAGGAGGGACATGGGGAGAGATAACTAACACTGAAGGCCTTTTGAAAAAGCCATATGGGAACCTAAACCAGAAATTGGTTACCTATTTTTGAGTTGATGGTCACTGGGCTCCATACACTCCTAAACATTATAGGCTACTGCTAATGATCTTGGTTACCCTCCAGAACTTCAGAGTTAGACTATTGATGAAGACAAAACATGATGGAGTCAAAAAACATGGAAAAATCAAACTGGCAGTGACCTGGAAGCTTCATCCTTACTAGCTAGCTTTCTAGATTTAAACAATAGTCTCTTCAGACACATTCATATTCTCCCTTAGGATATCTGCTCAGGGTCTGCATGTCACATTCTTCCTTTACCAATTGTTTTCTTATGTTTCTACAAAGGGTAGAAAGAAGGCAGGAGAACAGGAAGAGGGATAAAGCATTTTCCTCTTTTAATTTTACATCCTGTTTTATTTGTGTCATCCTAGAAATGTCTCCTCAACTAGCCTGCAGCAATGGTGTTCAAGTATCAGCTGGTGATTCTAAATTGCAGTTTTCCAACATTAGTAGGACCAATCTGACTACACTATCAGAAATTCCAGCCCTCTTTGGGAAGGAAGCTATAAGGCAGCAATATGACAAGTGCCAAAGTTCCTTTCTTTCTTATTTGGGAGGTTGAACTGATCTGGTCCACTTATCCCCAGTGTACCATGAAACACATGTGTGTGTCCAAATCTAGATTTTGAGATATCTAGATTCTAGGGTTCTGATTAATTCCTTTGCCCAGTAACTAGTGCTCAGATCCAGTGTAAAGATAGTGACAGGACTTGTTCTGACTTCATTGATGAGCACTAAATTAAGAGAAACTATTTTTTGCTAACTTTGTATATTCATGATCCTTATTTTAGATCACATAATAAATAAAATAATATATAAATAATTCTTGTTGAGTACTTTCCCGGCATGCAGAAAAGTCTGGTTTAATCCTTATGGGTTCCAGTTAAGATGGAGCTATGGAAGTGTGTCAGTGAGGACAGGGGTATAAAGATGATTAAGATTGTTTGAGATATTCTGTATGAAATACACAAAAATTCAATAAAAACAATTTTTTGAAAAAAGAAAAAAGGTCCAAGCCCACATGGGGCCTTCAACTTTTCAGTTCCTGAGTACCCTTTCCACTTGCGGACAGATTTTCTCTCTGGGTGAATGTGTGAATGTGTTTCTTTAATAATGTTTATTGCCTATTGCTTTTTTTAAAAAAAGATGATGTTAGAGAGTGTGGAGGCCTAAGCCATGAGTTTTCAATTCATTTCAAATTTCATTGCTTACCATATCGAAATATTTATTATAAACAGATTATATTTTCAATTTGATTGTATAACACATGGCCCAAGAGAGATGAATCATCACATAGAAGCATTGTACACAGGTCTGAGGACTTCAATTTAATCCCAGATAACACAAATTAGCGGCAGAGAACAGACTCCCTAGAGTTATCCTCTGACCTGCATATATGTGCTTTGGCATGAGCATGCCTAAACTCACACACACATAAACACATGTATACATGGACAGACACAAAATAAATAAAATAAATTATCAAAAATATTTAGAAACATAACACCTAACAATAAATGGCATGAAGACTTCCCAGCAGGGACAAGTGATTTCTTTGTATCTTTCAAGAATTGCAGAAGGGAGAGAAAAGAAATCTCACAAATCTTTTTATTACAACCCTCACATTCTTGTTTTTATGTTCTATTTATTAAATAAAACACATCAACTTTTATAATGTAGAAGGTTATACAAGTATGAAAAAAATACCCATGAGTGCCACTTTTGTTGTAGAATCAAATAACATTCAGTATCTTCTAATTTCCCAGAGATATAATATACCAGCATTAGCTAAAGTCACCTCGCGGTACAATGGACTTCTGAGATTTATTCACCTCATAACTGTAGTATGTGTGTTCTCTCCAAGGTTTTACCATGACCATCTCAGCCTCTTGTAAATACCTAATTTTCTCTACTTCTATAAGTTTATGCAGTGATACATTAACTGTGCATTTGGGATTAAAAAGAAATGAAAATTGAGCTTTCTCAGTACTTAAATATTTGTAAAACACTTATTACTTTGAAATATTTTACTATTTCTTTGAGAACTTTATGCAATGTAATTTGATCACATTCCCCTTCCCCTTCATTTTTTACCTCACTACCTACTCAACTCCATAGTCTTCCCCACACTACTGAGTCCAATTTGTGTTGACCAAATACCCTAAGCTATGTTCCACATACCAGGGTTCACAACCTTGAAGAAAACTGACTCCATCTCCCCAGCAACTATCAAATATCAGTAATTCCTCAGCTAGGGGTGGAACTTCATACCCACCTCCCAGCCTCCATGCTGGAATTTTATATGGCTTGAGCTTGGACAGGTCTTGTGCATACTGCCACAACGCCTATGATTTCATATGTATAATTTCCCTGCTGTCTGGAAAAACACTGTTTCCTTGTAATCAATCACAACCTCTGACTCTTACAGCCATTCCACACCCACATCCGTGGCAATCAATCTCTGAAGGGAGCATGTGCTATAAATGTCCCATTTGGGGCTGAGCACTCCCCAGTTTCTCATTCTATGCATGTTGACCAGTTGACTAGTCTCAAAAAATTTAGGGAAATTGAAATAATATCCATAGATACATAGTATTTTTCTTGCAAAGTGAGACCATGCAGCATTTACTGTCAGTGCTTGGATTATTTCACTTAACACAATGTCTTCCAGGCTTATGTATGTTTTCACAAGTATCAGGATTTCAATATTTATATGGCTGAGTAGTAGTTTAATGTGTGTATGTATACATCAAATCTTCTTAACGGATTTATCTTTGCATAGGCACTTTGATTCTGTATCTTGGCTACTGTAAATAACATTTCAAAAACCACCCTGAGTGAATTCATTTCCTTAGAGCATATATATAATGGCAAAATTACTGGGTAATATGCTGGCTCAGTATCTTTAGTTTTTATTTTTGTTGTGTTAAGGATTGAACTCAGGAACTTACAGACACCAGGAAAGTGCTCCCCGCACACCTCAGCCCTCGTGCTAATGTGGTAAATGAATAAAATTGTCAGACTCTTCATGTTCCCCAAAGAAATTATTAGATTCAAGCAATCTCTGTCAAAATTCCACTGCCACACATCACAAAAAGCAGAAAAAAGTTAGAATTTTTACATGAAATCACAGAAAACCCAAAATAGTCAAACTAGTCTTTACTGAAAATAGAGCAGAAAAGTATTATGCTATCTGATTTCAAAATACAATATCAGTATTTGTAACCAAAATAATAAAAACAGTAAAAAATAGATCCATAGACCAATGGAATAAAATACACAATGGGGGCTGGAGAGATGGCTCAGAGGTTAAGAACCCAGGTTGTTCTTGCAGAATACCCAGGTTCAAATCTCAGCACCCACATGACAGGTAACACCTGTCCATAACACCAGTTCCAGGGGATCCAATGGCCTCTTCTGTCCTCCACAGGCATTGCACAACATGGGTGCACTTACCTACATGCAGGCAATATACTCACACACATAAAATAAAA
>NW_008340932.1:833260-834803 GCF_000622305.1 Nannospalax galili
TGGAGAACTGATATTCAACAAATATGCCAAGACCACACATCGTGGAAAGGAATTGTTTAATTCCAAAACCATGAAGCTACTAATAAAATATTTAGGGGAAATTCTTCATGACTTTGGTATGGGCAAGGCTACTGTTAGCTGAAATCTTAAAGACATAGACAGCAAAACCGAAAATGGACAAATGGGTATGCCAAACTAAAAGAGATAAACTATGGAATAAAAGGAGATATTGGCAAATTATGGAACTGACAGGACCTCGATATTTATCACATTTTACCTACATTTTATAAAACATTTATTGAATTTTTGCATGTTTCATACAGAACATCTTAATCTTCTTTAGTACCCCTTCCCCATTGGCACCTCCCATAATCCCCCCACACTCGAATTCCATACATTCATTTGTGTTAAAAGTTATCATGTCGTCCACCCGCAGCAGTCCTCTCTCCCACCCGCAGGACTGGCACAGCACTTGCCTCCCCCTGCTTCCCTGGGTGTGTACCACCCTCAGCAGGCCTGTCTCCCACCCACAGGATACTCTCCAGGGTAAGTCCATTGCGCCCTCCTCGCCTTGACTCCGCCAACCCCATTCACCCTCCCATCGCCCCTGCCCTTCTCTCCTCTGAGTTTGGGCCCTGCCCCATTCCTTGTCTTGGGGCCCCAGACACCTGGGGAACAAATATTGTTTCCTGACCCCTTTCATTCAAACCAACTTAGTGCCTTCTCTGGGCCCCAGGAGCACTGCTTCTGGACCTGGACCTGTCCTCAACTCCCCCTGCTTCCCTGGGCCTGCACCACCTGGCATCCTCTTTCTTGGCCGTGGGAGCTGACCTTTCCTCTTCCTGATCCTTTGCATCCAGATCAACCCAGCTCCTCAGTGCAGTCCTCAGGAGTCCTTGGGGCGTCTTCCTGCCCCATCTGCCTTTGCATCTCTGGGTGGCATGGCCACCAGCTGCCCTAGACCAGCATCATTTCTGGGCCAGGCTCCCAGGCCAGTGCAACCCCCAAATTCCTGAGGCCAAAAATCGGTCCTGGAGGGATCCAGAGCTTAGGAGAAAGCCTGAAAACATCTGACCCTTATCTGAATTGGACCTCTGTGGGAGCTCCTGAAGACAAAAGCAATTTGGCCACTCCAATATAAAATCAAGAAAGAGAACCGGAAGCTTAGAGGAACCAGCTTTTCATGCCCAAAAAGTAAACCACAAAGACAGATAAAGTTCACAAAAAAAAGTAGACCTAAACTTGAAGGGCTGAGTCTCACACAAGAATCAGGAACTTCAAAAGAAATTCACATAACAAAATTAGAGATAAAAAATAATAACATGAAAAATCAAAAAAACATATACCCACCAAATACCAATAGTCCTCTATAGAAGTACAGTGAGAACCCCCTAGAGATAATGCAGGACATGGAACTCAAAAGAACAATTATAAACATGATTAAAGAATTCAGTGAATTTAAAAAACACAAAAGAAAGAACTGAAGAAAGATGGGAAAAACTTCTGAATGAATTCAGAAAAGAGTTAGAAATATTGAAGAACA
>NW_008340932.1:836035-837572 GCF_000622305.1 Nannospalax galili
ACAATCATGAAAATATGTTCACCTAACTCTAGTGCACCCAACTTCATAAAAACAATACTACAGGACTTTAAGACTCAACCCCAACTCATTAACAGTAGGTGACTTCAATACCCCACTGACTCCATTAGATAGGTCAACATGGCAGAGAGTTAACAGAGAGACATATAAATTAAACAATACCACATTTCATATGGACTTAACAGACATCTACCGAGTATTCCACCCAAGGACCAAAGGACATACTTTTTACTCAGCACCCCATGGAACTGTCTCCAAAATCGACCACATACTGGGGCATAAAACAAACCTCAACAAATACAAAAAGATTGAAATAATTCCATGTTTTCTATCAGACCACGATGCAATAAAGCATACAATCAACACCCGAAGAAGCCCTAATCACCACATAAACAAATGGGGATTAAACAACACACTGCTGACTGATGAATGGGTCAAAGAGAAATTGAGAAAGAAATAAAAATATTCCTGGAATTAAATGAAAAGGACAATACAATATGACAAACATCTGGGACATTCTGAAAGCAGTCCTTAGTGGGAAGTTTATAGCTCTAAGTGCCTACATCAAAAAATCAGAAAGAACACAAATAAATGACTTAATATTGCAACTCAAGACACTTGTACTTGCAAACAAGAGCAAACGAAACCCAGCAGACAAGAAGAAATAACAAAAAACAGGGCAGAAATTAATGAAAAATTGAATCAAAGAAAACAATACAAAGAATCAACAATTCCAAGAGCTCTTCTTTGATAGGGGTTGACAGACCGCTAGCCCAGTTAACCAAAAGAAAGAAAGAGCACCTCCAAATCAACAAAATCAGAGATGAAAAGGGAAACCTCACAACAGACACCAGAAAGATTCAGATTATAAGGGAATACTTTAAATACCTATATGCTACTAAATTTGAAAACCTAAAAGAAATGGATGGATATCTAAAGGTAATTTGGGAATTACCAAATGGGAACCACCAAAACTAAACCAAGAAGAGATTAACATGTTAAACAGACCCATAACACAAAAAGAAATTGAAACGGTAATACACCCGACTAAGAAAAGCCCAGGACCAGATGGATTTACAGCAGAATTCTATCAGACATTTAAATGAAGATCTGCATCCAATACTACTCAATTTATTCAAAAAATATAAATGGAGGGAGAACTTCCAAATTCCTTCTCTGAAGCCAGCATTACTCTAATACAAAAGCCAGGTAAAGATACAAACAAAAAAGAAAACTATAGACCCATATCCTTAATGAACATAGATGCAAAAATTCTCAACAAGATACTTGCAATCCGCATACAGACACACATCAAAAAGATCATCCATCATGATCAAGTCGGCTTTATCCCAGAGATGCAGGGATAGTTTAATATAGATAAGTCAATAAACATCAGAAATCATATAAATGGTCTCAAAGACAAGAATCATCTGGTCATTTCAATAGATGCTGAGAAGCCTTTAACAAGATTCAACATGCATTTATGTTCAAAGTCCTAGAGGGAATTGAACTGGAGGGA
>NW_008340932.1:838377-843195 GCF_000622305.1 Nannospalax galili
CATTAACTGGTGTAAAGACAGCATGTCCAGCAAATGGTGCTGGCAAAACTGGATCTCCACTTGTAGAAGAATGAAACTAAACCTCTATCTTTCACCCTGCACAAAATTCAATTCCAAATGGCTCAAAGACCTCAATGTAAAGCCTGAAATGCTGAAACTCTTAGAAGTAAACATTGGGAATAACCTACAAGGTATAGGTGTAGGAAAGGATTTTCTAAACCGGACATCAATTGCCCAGGAAACAAGGGCAAGAATTAACAAATGTGACCTCATTAAACTGAAAAATCTTCTGTACATCAAAGAAGACAACCAAGGAAGCAAGCAGAAAACCCACAGAATGGGAGAAAATCTTCACCAGCGACACATCTGACAGAGGTTTAATAACCGGAATTTATAACAAACTCAAAAAACAGAGAACCAAGACAAGAAGCAACCCAATTAAAAGAAGGGCTAAGGAGCTGAACAGAGAGTTCTCAAAAGAAGTAAATATGGCTATGAAACATCTTAAAAGATGTTCAACATCCCTAATAATTAGGGAAATGCAAATTAAAACCACTTTAAGATTCCACCTTACCCCAGTCAGACTGGCTAAGATCAAGAAAACAAATGATACCAAATGTTGGAGAGGATGTGGGGAAAGGGGAACACTCATCCATTGCTGGTGGGGCTGAAAACTGGTACAACCCCTATGGAAAGCAGTGTGGAGAACCGTTTAAAAACTACAAATGAACCTACCATTTGACCTAGTTATACCACTCCTTGGCATATACCCAAAGAACTCATCCTATTGCAGAGACACTTGTACATCCATGTTTCTTGCTTCTCTTTTCACAATAGCTAAGAGATGGAAGCAACCTAATTGATGAGTAAATAATGAAAATGTGGTTCCTTTATACGATGGAGTTTTACTCAGCAATAAAGAAAGATGAAATCATGAAATTTGCAGGTAAATGGATGGAACTAGAAACCGTTATATTAAGTGAAGTAACACAGACGCAGAAAAAAAATAGACATATGTTCTCCCTCATATGTGTATCCTAGAACCAGACTCTGATAAATAAGTATGCAACCAGACATAACTACAGAAACAAGGATAATGGAAAGGAAACTGGGAGGTAAAGAAAAGAAATAACCTGAAAGAGAGAAACATAGGAAACAGGCCAAATAGTTTTTACCAATCTTTCTAACAAAATGCCTTGGGCATCATTAAGATTGATTAGGCAATCAGAGACTAACAATTATCAAACTTAAGAAATTATCAGCTTCACACAGAAACAAGTTTCAGAGGAATTAATTAAGGCAATTTTAAATAAGAAAACTTCCTGACTGTAATTGCTGTTCAGATTTGAAGTGATCTCCAAAGACTGACAGATCTAACAGCAAAGAGAGACCATTCTGTGGATAGGAAGTACCTCTGCGCATTGATGAAAGGCAGGAGGACCACCCTGCAATATTATTAGTTCATTATCTCCTATCCTGCCACATAAACTCCAATTCCACAACACCCAACAGACACAGTAATAAAAACTGGAAGCTGTAGGAGAAAACTCAATTCAAATTTTGACTGTGTAGAAGAGCAGGCGTCTTTCCATAGGACCCTCTAGATGGCAACAGCATCTTTTGATCTCACTCAAGTTACTTTAAAAATCTAAGTTTCAGTTCCCTTAAATGTACTTTCAATGAAGAATTGCAGGAGACTATGCAATTAGTGTGGCAATGTCACCACTGTGTGGCTCCAACTGTCCTCACTCATTAAACAGGGTTGTCAGATCATTATTCCTTTAGAGTCATCTTTCCAAATGGATGACTCTGTACATTAAGAAACTCTGTTCTTGGCCTCTCCCTCCAGAGAAAAACTAACATCTCAAACTAATTAGGTCATAAACACGCTTCAGCTACTGTTCCATTCACTTCCCTTGTCCTGGGCTTCAACCTGTAATTTTTACTTTTAAGGAAAATACTTTTTACTTTTAAGGTAAATGTCATTTTCTAATTTGTATGGAGTTTTCTGTTTTGTTCATGTAAGGAGACTTTTATACTTCTTTGGGGAAGAACATTTTCTTTTATTCTGTGCAAAGCTTGCTAACTCTGTATAAGTGTGTAAATATATATTTGGAATTGTAACCATTTTGAGTTAATTCAACATAAACTGTTTTTAGCATTCTTAGTTCACTCTTATTACATATTTCAAAATGTTATGTAGCCCTACCACCACCCCATCTCGAGTAAGTACTTTCCTCCAATGGACCACCCACTATTGATAAGGGACATGGATGCCTCAAGAAAGAGGCATGTTCCAAGTGCCTGTGGAGACGTTTCCACACAGGAATTAGGAGATGGACCAGCCTGAGAGCTTTTCCAGGAAAACTTACTTCCCTATGGGGTCCAAAGGTATCACTCATATTTTATTATATGTCTATATTTTGCAGTTAAGAACTCCTGAACATTCATCAAATTAAGAGATTCTTCTGACTTTCCAATACAAATGCAAAAGCGAAACTGCCTTGAAAGTCTATTAACATTATAGGAAATCTCAACATTGAATTTATCAAAAGAAAATAATTGCAGAACTGTTATTTTTGGCAAATAAAAAATATTTAAAATATACTTATTGATGTATTTGTATATATATACATTGTGATATCATCATGTTCTAGATAAAATGATTAACAATTTTAAATGTTGGTTCTTTAAATGGAACTTTGTATCTCTTAATTTAAATGCTGTAAAAATTTATTATTAATTTTCAAATTGTCATTGAAAATTACTTACATAGGGTCTGGTGCATTATGGCTCAGTGATAAAGTGTTTATTGTACAAATAAGAGAATTCGAGTTTAGATCCCCATCACACACAAAAGATGAATGCACAAATCTGTTGTCCCAGCCTATGGGTTAGTGATCCCTGGAGCTTGCTGTTCAGCTAGTCTAGATGAAATGCCAAGCCCCAAGTTTACTAAGTGTGCTGGATAGCCCTAGTGTCAACTTGACACACCTGGGTTGATGGAGCCTCAATTGGGGAATTGCTTTCATTGAACTGACCTGTGGCCATGTCCGTGGGGCATCTTCTTGATTGTTGAGTGAAGTGGGAGGGTCCAGCCAACTGTGGGTGGTGCCACCACTGGGCAGGTGGACCTGTATTGCATAAGAAAGCAGGCTGAGCAGGGGCCAGGACAGCAAGTCAATAAGCATGGCCTGTGCTTCAGCTCCTGCCTCCAGGTTCCTGCCCTGATGAACTGTGACCCAGGAGATGTAAGACAAACAAACCCTTTCCTCCCCAAGTTGGTAGTGGTCAGAGTGTTTTGTCATAGCAATGGAGAAACAAACTAGTACACTAAGAGACCCTGCTTCCAAAAGTAGAGTGAAGAGCAATAGAGGAAGACACCCAAGTTTGACCTCTGGTCTCCACATATACACCACACACACACCCATATACACACACACACACACACACACACACACAATTTACTTACCTTGTTTTCCTTTCCATGAGAAGGGTATCAAGGGCATTTTGTTGGACACAGCAGCTTAGAATGAAATTAATGAGAAAATCTGGTAGAAATTCATGAATATTTATGAGCATTTGAAAACCCCATTGGATGGATGACAGGCTGAGGACCAAGATTCTGCTTCTAGAAAGGAATTGTTGCAATGTTAGACCTACTTCAATAAGCAACTGTGAATTTGTTCTTTATGTCCACATTAAATTCATTATTTTGGATTTATTTGGTAACTCAAAAAAGTTATCCCAAGGAACATACAGTAAAGAAGTAATTGGAAAGAATCATTACACATGACAAATTTGAAGAAATAACACACAAGAGAAAGTTCTAAGCTAGATATGGTTGCAGCCACGGGGTTTTAAATACTGCACCCTGGGAACCAAAACTGAAAAGTGCATTGAAAACTTCTAATAGGAAAAAGGAAAAATGAATCTTTTGATTTACCTGACAATTGATAGATTCTGGGGTAGGATAAGGCACTCTTATTTAAGGGTATGACAATTGGTAGGTTGACCAGGCTCCAGGGGATGGACCTGCACCCAAGAACTTTGAGGTACACAAATTAGATTCAATAGACCTTAAAAATAATAGAGGGCTAATAATGTAGCCTTTAGCTATACATATGGACTCTTATGAAATTATATTGGCCCCTTTAATCTTTGGTTATACTTTCCTTTTGGGTGTTTAAGGCCGTACAGTTGGACCAGATAAACCGATTTATTTTTACTCTTAAGGTCATTTGGGGATCTTTTCCTCAGGGGTCACATGGACTTGGGAAGAGCCCCGGCTCCTTTTTTTTTTTTTCACCAGTTCCACCTATACAAAGATAAGTCAAAGGTCCTGCTCGACCATGGTTGGCTTAACTTGGAAGCATGGAGGAAATGATTCCTCTGTGATGACCCTCCTCTTTATAGACTGGACACTGGTTCAAGTCCATCTGTTGGGGTCTCCTCAGCCTCCCTTATCAAGAGGACAGGTGACCCACCACCATTATAGGACATTTTGAGAGATGCTCATAATCCCCTGGAACTAGTCGACCTAGGAAGGCTAGGAGCAAAAAGTGTTCTTTATGTCTGTCTGACCAAATTATTATAGGCCTCAAAGTATGTCTGTTAAACACCCAAGAAGGTTAGTTCCACCAGTCTGGTATTTTTAATTACTGTGAGTCATGTAGATAAATCTTGGGCAAAAACCAGTTGTTCTCAGATAAACCTTACTTAGACATATATTACTTGATATGCTATATATAATTTGTCAGTAGGTTGTAGGAGTAATAGGGTTCCCTCTGGTTTTCAAAACTACCTAGGCATTATTTC
>NW_008340932.1:843837-860441 GCF_000622305.1 Nannospalax galili
AAAAATGAAAAATAGAAAAGTCAGTTAATAAAATTAAGATAACTAAATATTTCCAAAATAATAGGGACAATAAAAACATTTAAACAAGTTTGGTAAAAATCTAAACGTTTATAAAAATACAGGATTGTTGTTATGGTAATTATTGTTATAGTCAAAAATATTTTTTTCAGTCCACTTCTCTGACTTATAGTACACCCCCAGTTACAGTATTGGATTAAATGAACATAAACAAGTATTGGAGTTACCTATAACTATAAATATATGTCCTTTATGTTTCTCTGTATTATATGTGTTACTTTTGGTTTAGTTTTTTTTTTTTCCTTACACATAACAAAATAATTTGACTCAAGGAAAACTAGGTTTTGCCTCCTAGAACCAGCTGGAACAGTCAAAGAAAAAAAAAACAACAACAGTGAAAAAAAAACAACAATAAAAAACAGCTTTATTTAATGAAATTTGTTTAAATCTGGATCAATGTATTTCTTGTCTACAGGTATATATAGTCATATACTGATTTCTTATGTAGACTCCGGACAGCTATGAACAAACTGTCTCTCAACTTAAAGTACAAAATATTTTATTACTTAGCCTTTTAAAAATGCTAATACTAAATGCTAAAAAATAATAATAATGATAATAATAGAGGGCATGAGGTCAGTGAGGTGGCAGTAAGGTGGGAGTGTAGATGGAGGAGGGGGTCTGAATATGTTCAAAATACATTGTGTGAAATTTTCAAAGAATCAATAAAAATATTTTTCAAGTATATTATTTTACTGGCTTCACAAGATAAGTGATTATTTGGCAATACAAGATTTAAATATATTCCATTTTGAAATCATATGTAAATTTGCACATTAAATTTGTATTACTAAATACCTTTTTCTATGAGAAAGATTGAGTTGTCTTTATTGATTTTCATACAGAGCACCAATATTTTATTTTTATCATTATAACACATTATTCTTATAACCCACAATCCCTGTTGACAAGACAATGAATTTCTTGTATAGGTCAACTTTGAAGTACCATTTGAAAGGAACTGTGAAATTCAAGTGTAGTTTGTATACATTTCTAGCATCTTATTTTATTTTTAAATAAATAATGATTTTAAGAAGTAATCTATCTACAGACTGAAATAATAAGTGCATCTGTGGTCACTAAATGGTATGAAGAAAGAATGGAATTACTTAAATGTCCATTTTTTCTGTGTAGCTAATTCAATGTTTCCATGATTTTAATAATTATTGCTTACTTTATACAGTATGTCTATTAACTTTGTGCATTTCTTACAATGAACATTAATTATACATATTTATTTAGACTCCTTCCCCTATTTGCACCTACGCTGTCGCCCCTCCCATGAGATTCCATACATTCTATCATAAATGTTAAGACGTATTGAGTCAAGGTTGTGTCCCCAGTTGTCCCTCAGTGTGAGTTAATCCACTGGAGCCTGGCCAGCCTTTTTAGCACTTGACTTGAATATTATATTGCTGAAGACAGGATATACTTAAGACGCAGGACTTGGAGCAATGGAGCTAGAACTGACCTGGAAGCCTCCTCCCTGAAGACTAGCTCTCATAGTATCAGAAGACACTATGCAAGCTGCTAAGTGAGAAAATCAGTCAGTGGTCCAACCCAGCTCCACAGTGTAATAACCTCAATGGCAGGCACAGCAAAGTATCTTTATTGGTGCAGTAGTGGCACTTTTATCTAGGGGGTAATCAGCAGCTATCTAGAGAGGACTTAAAGGGAACTCATGTAAAAATGATTAAGATGTATATGAGATACACAAAAATTCAATTAATTTTTTTAAATCAATTAAAAATCAATATATATACATATATATGTATGTGTATAGATGATAGATAGATGATAGATAGATAGATGATAGATAGATAGATAGATAGATAGATAGATAGATAGATAGATAGATAGATGATAGGTAAATAGATAGATGATAGATAGATGATAGGTAGATAGATAGATGATAGATAGATGATGATGATAGATGATAGATAGATAGATAGATAGATAGATAGATAGATAGATAGATAGATAGACAGATACATAGATACATAGATGATAGATAGATGCATAGAGATAGACAGACAGATGATAGATAGATGATATATAGATACATGGATGATAGATACATAGATACATAGATGATAGATAGATAGATAGATAGATAGATAGATAGATAGATAGATAGATAGATAGATAGATAGATCTTGCATATCCAAATATACATGGCTGAAGTGGTCATAGATCCTAAAGAAAACTATTTCTGTTCTATCTCTAGACAAATGAACTTTCTTACTATACACTAAATATGGATCCTTGTATTTACAGACAAGTATGCCATACACCTCTCATTAGCTGCAAAGCTCCTTTTTGCAACTGACAGAGGCTGTTACAGAGTTCCACAACTGACCATACACAGAGATTATATGTCTGAGAGTTGCACAGCCCTAAGTGACACTTCTACATTGGGACCTCTACACCTAAGTATCATGGAACATAATGGAACAGGGGATAAAGAGAATACTATTACATCCATCAACTCTCTCCAGCAAAGCTTCCTCTTATAAAAAAGTGCAATACACACAGAAGGCCACAACAGGCTAAGTTTTAGAGAACAAAATACTGTGCAGCTTGGGATTTCATCTCCTTCATGTGGTTGGCTTTAAAACTTCACAGGGTATTCTATAGATGCCTACCTAGTCATGGGATCTAGGTGTTTCAATCAGACTTACAGCACTGAATTTTGAAATTCCAACAGCAGTTTCAGAAAACATATTAGCAGAATAATAAAAAATTAACTCTATTTTTAGAAAATAATTTGACTGTGAGTACGTGGTAGAAGTAAAACTGAATGGACTCTATATTTGAACCATAACAGAGGTATATTGCAAAGAAAGGTCACATGTGGGGATTCATGAAAACAGATGGATTGAGTAAACAAGTGAATGCTTGAGTCTGTCAACACCTGCTCCAAATACATTTAAGGGCCCTGGAACCTTAGAAATCTACATAATTGATCTGTCATTTTAAGTTCCTTACACCTAAATTACTTTTTTAGATAAGATTTTAGACCCTGAAGCTTTTCCTCTTCAGAACAGAATTGTGGACAGCATCTTTAACCTTGTTTCTCCAGGCTGTAGTTAAGTGGGACTGGCAGGAAAATAATTGCAGTGCATCACATAGACAACCTTTATTTTTAGTTCCAAGTAGAGACTTGCTATAAGCTGTTCTATGAAAGAAAAGAAGACTTCACAAGACAAAGTTGGCTCTCAGCTGTGAAGAGCAGGTACACTGTGGCTTCCATCAACAAACAGATCTTCAGGATGCCAGGGAAGATACAAATGTGGAAAATCAGGATATTCCAATCACTGAAGATTCCCACAGTTCTACCTACTGTGAAAACTAGTAACTTACTGAACGTGCTACCAGCACATACAAGGGAAGGCATGGGGAGCATGTCATAGAAGAAATTATGATTGACATTGGAACCACAAAATGAAGACAAAATTCATTTGTTGTATGAGACCTAGTAAAACAGACCAGGAGATTGGCTTAAGTTAAGCACACCTCAGAACCAAAGAAAATCTGAAGTTGTGTTTATAGACTCTAGATAACCATCTATACATAAATAAGAAAATAGAAGTCTACGAAATAGAAACAGCTTGCTCAAGGTACTCTGATTACTGGTGAAGTGGTTCCTGAATAATTGCCTAGTAACTCCCACTTCAGTGAACTCCATCTGAGTGCACCACAGAAGCACACATCTGGTGAGGAAATGCAGGAGAGTGGAAGTGAGTCTAATTACAGAAGAAATAAATGACTACTCATTTCTCTGTAATATACTGTGTAGTTCACTTTTCTTCAATGTAGACATCTACAAAATAAGATATAATTTCAGTACTGCTTATAATTGAAATTAAGCAAGGATAAAGTTGCTTCCCTGACTAAACTGACTTTTGTTTGGGATATTCTTAAGCCATGTCTTTTGTTCTGTTCTGTTCTGTTCTATGCCATTTTTCCATTGTATCCTACAGGTGGGAGTCTGCTTAATGGGAATATTGGAGTATTAATACCATTTAGCCTTTTATGACCTCAATCCTGACCAGAGTTATTAGGGGGAGAGTCAGTCTCTTTGAAGGATGGGACTCTGGCTGTGTTGACCAGGCTTCAGGAGACGAACCCACACTGAAGGAAGAATTGGGGACACAAATTAGACTCTATATGCCTAATATTTAATGTATATAGAGTACAGTAAATATATTGTATGAAAATTGCAACAATTCAACACAAAACTTCTAAGGAAAAAATAGGCTATTATTTAGATTCATCTGAAAAAAAACTTTTTTCTTATATAAGAGAAAATAAATGAAATATTTTTTAAAGATTTGCATTACATTTTAAAAATCATTTAATGTATCCCACCCTGTTCTCAATCTATGTAGCCAAAGATGGCCTTGAAAGTCTGCTCTGATTTTTCTACTCCCCAAGTGCTGGGATTACAGATGTGTTATGGATTGAGCCCAGGGCTTCACGCATGCTGGGCAAGCACTTTACTGACTGAGGTGCATCCTAAGTCAAAATTGCATTTTAATTGAAAATTATAATCTAAGTAAATAAATATTGCACTAGGAAATTGTTTTACTTGCTTTTCTAAATTCTGAGACAAAATACCCCTACAAAGGCAATTTAAAGAAGGAAAGTTTTTCCCCATTCATGTTTAGATTGTACAGTCCATCATGCTGGGGAAGCACACTGGCGGGAGCAAGCATGAGGCAGCTGATCACATTGCAACAGAGAGAGAGAGAGAGAGAGAGAGAGAGAGAGAGAGACAGAGACAGAGACAGAGACAGAGACAGAGACAGAGAGAGAAATGAATGATGGTGCAGGGCTTACTTGTTCTTTTATTCAGTGTAGGACATCAGACAACAGGATGTTGCCACCCACACGCCGACATTGAGGTATAATCTTCCCTTATCAGTTAGATGTCTCTGGAAACATCCTCACAGACCCTCCCAGAGGTGAGACTCCTAGGTGATTCTCGATATGGGAAGTTAACAAAGAAGATTAACCATTAAAGAAATAGATCAAGAAAACAATTCCAAAAAACCGCCAAAATGACATATAAAAGGCCAGATGTACTTAGATAAACATTCCACGTAAATAAATATGAAAGCTGGGTGACATATGTACAAAAAAAAAAAAAAACAGACTCATTACGATTTGATATCACTGTGCTATGTATTTCCTAAGCCAACATAAATGGCAAAGGGGAAGTTGGATGAAGGGAAATGAGAGCCTGAGGACCAAGCAGAATACAGTTCTACAGCTCTATTTGCCTATTCTTTCCATGCAGCATTGTGAAGTCAAGTGACCCCTATGAACCTCAGTGTTACTGTTTCTTCAAAGATGATGATTCCTGTATTAAACCTGTGCCATTCAGGGATCAGGGAGCATTACCCCAGAAGGAGAGGAAAGACTGTAATTGCCAGGGGTGGTTTATGACCACAAGGAAACAGTTTTCCAGGAGACTAGGATCTTGCTCATCTGAACCTATAGCAATAGTGACAGCATGTGCAAGGCTCATGTGAACTCAAGCCAAAGATCCAGCATAGAACTGGGGAAATGGGTGAGAAGCCCCAACCTTAGCCTAGGAACTATTGGTAACTGATCACTTCTGGGTGAAAAACACTTGATCTTCTGTAAGGGAGTGATACTCCATAGGTTGACCAGGCTCTAGTTGATGAGCTCACAAATGAGGGACGTCTAGGGACACGTACGACTCAATTGGCCTTAACATATATGACAGAATGCATGAAACCTGGGGAGGGAGCCATGGGGGCGGGGTGAGATAGGGGAAAGAGATCTGAATATGTTTAAGATATAGTGTATGAAATGCACAAGAATTTATTTAAAAATAGAAAAAAAGACAAGAATTCCTACCTAACAACATCATCTTGAAACAAAAATGTTTTTACAGGCCTTATACCACCACTTAGTATAGTTTTTTTAAATAGACCTCTTCTTAAATAGTATCTAAGGAACTCAATTTGTATTAGTATTTTACAATTTCCATTTTTAAAAACAGTGAACATAGGTTTATAAAGGAAAAGTGAGAAAAGAATCCTGAGGGTGAGAAGGTTCTAAGGCAGGAATTCCTAGAGCTCCCATTATTAGAAGTATGTACTGTTATCCCATAAGAAGAAAGGAAGTCACTCTTAAAGTATTTCAAATTACCTAAATGCTGAAAATAAAATTATGAAAAAACATAGGAACAGAAATATAGGAACAGCACATCCCCTATCTCTGGCCTCCCCTATCCCTATCCTTAGTCCTCCCCACCCCCACCCCCCATGCCCTTAAGGCTAAGGCTGACTGACTAGGTAGGAGGGTAACAATCTCCCTCTACCACTCCCCTCCTAGGGAGGGTCTTGTCCCGTCAGTCTGGTGTGCCAATCAGAATACAAGCTTATCCAACATCAATATTCAAAGAAACATTAATAAAAACAATGACAAATTCTACTCACTGAAATTTGCAAAGGACTGATTAGGGAAAATATTTTCAGATAAAAAGTCACAAAACATTTTTATCTATTATTGTTTTGATGACATAAAGAATATGTTTGATGCATCAATAACTGAACTATGTGTTTTTAGATCTAGCATAACAACAGTTTCTCCTTTATAAACTAGATCTATAATCAGAAAATATGAATGTTAAAGATCAGAGATGTTTACGTGCTATGAACTTCAGACAAACTAATGAAATCTCTGGCCCTTCACTAGGGAATCAAAGTATACAGGCACAAACACAAAACTTTTATATTATTTCTCAATCGTCTAAAATCTGTTCTTAGTCTTTGAAGGATTTCTCCAATTCTGTCATCTTTGTGAACTCTTCAATTACCGAAGGTAACATGACTGGGCAATTTTATTATGGTTGCTCACGCTGATGCTGCCATCTGGTGGCCAAGTGTAGCAGTACAATAAAAGAAATATTTCACAAGCTTTCTTTTTTCCATAAAGGCAACTTTCATGTTTCAAAAACAGATTTGATATAAAGAATTAAATATTCATAAATAGGTAATGTGAACATTTCCCCAATGAACATGGCACCCTTGGGTTCGCGGTGCTGCATCTGTCCAGTCCCTACAGGTGAGACTGTGGTTAGAGGCTTACCACTGCCAGAATCCTGGGGTAGGCAACCAACTCAGTGTAAACCAGGGGTTCCCTGTAGCTCCTCCTCCCTCCGGTTGGTGCCTGTGTCCTTGGGGAAGATCTTTTCCCAAGGAGATGTGGAGCCCTTTACTGGGCATGATCTGAGACCTTCCCTCCCTACTCCTGCAAGGGTTACACTAGCGCCCTTGAAGTTTATGTCTCTGGCCCTACCCAGCTTCTTCTTGTGGGCACCTCTTTGCTTTCTCCAGTATTCTAACCTCCACTTGCTGTTTGGTAATTTAAAAATAAAGTAAGAGATTAAACTTCTGCTACCCCAGGGGCCCGGCCTACTGGGAGTCAGTCAAGCCTGCCCAGGGGACTCTAAAAGACTGATTTTGTTTTCCAACTCAAACACTTTCTCATTTTCTGACACTCAAGCCCAAGGCCCAGAGGATCAGGTGCCTCAGCAGAGTGCCTGAGCCTGGGACTCTGGCACTAGCGTCTGAGAGGGGATGGCTTAATTTCTTTGCAGGAACCAGCTTCAGTCCAAGAGTCAGGGACCTCCCAGGTTACAGGGTCATGTGTCGGGGTTGGCGATTTAGCTCAGTGGTAGAGCACTTGCTAAGTGAGCACAAATCCCTGGGTTGGGTGGGTCCTCAGCTCCAAAAAGAAAAAAAGAACAAAAAAGACAAAAATAAAAAAGGTATAGTCAGGAGTCAAGGAAAATCTTGCCCTTGCCAGGGCAAGTTCTGGGGCTAAGTCCTAAGACTGGGAAGGAGCCATCTCCCCTCAGAGACATTTGTGGGATTCTGTACTGTAAATAGAAAGCATGTAGGCAGAGAGGTCTGGGAGAGGGAAGTCAGGTTGAACCAAAGACAGAACAGAGTAGAGAGAAGCTGGGCAGGCTGTGGAGGCCATGGTCATCCACACTGAGGGACCTAAACTAGGGCCTGGCCTGGCCTTCCAGACCTGCTTCCTGGCAGTGGAACTGGAGCCACTGAGGGCAGAAGGGTGTTTAAGTGAGAAGATAGGGTGGTCACCAGGACAAGTGCTGGGGGACACAGGGCTCAAGGGGACCTTGGTGTCTGGCTAAACTTTAAGAGCAGAGATGCTTTTGTTCAAGGGCACAGGGACAGAGCTTCATACCTCCAACACCTCACGATTATGAAAGGGAAGTAAGGTGATCTTCCTGTTTGTAAGGGGAAGGTTGTGATATTCTCCCTGGTTGCTGGTGAGCCAAGAGACCATCATCAATAAAGTCTCCCTGGACCAAAGCAGGGCTCTATTCTCTTCCCTTCAAGTCAGCCCTTGTGGGATCCAGGCTTCCAGCCATTAGAGTGGGAAGGGGACTCAAGGCCCCATCCTGTGAAGTGAGCCCATCCTGTGAAGGAGAGGCTAGATATCTGTACAGAATGGGCTCCTAACCTCCCTCCTCTGGGCCCTGAGATATCCACATACTCTGTCATCTGTGTTAAGGCCCAATGTGTCAAGACAGAAACCCCAGATGTTCCCCAGGGAAAGTCCATCCACTGAGGTCTAGTCAGCCTATCTAGAGTCCTTTGTTTTAAGAAGATCAGCTCTTCCTCACCCAGCAGTAGTCACTTGCCAATATTTCTTCAACTAAGATTGGGGTCTGCTGTTCATTTCCCCAGTTCTATGCTGGGTTTTTGAGTGCCTGAGTTGGCATGGGACGTTTGTGTGCTGATACCATTACCACAGATTCATATAAGCAGAGTCCCTGGAACTTGTAGGACTCCATGTGGTCATGCACCTCCTCCCTGGCTCTTATTTTTCCTAATCCAAAATTATTGAAAAATATAGCTAATATGTGAATGTACTTTATGTATAAACTCAATGATTCGAAATTCAGTTGCTAAGCACTCATGCAGGGTTGGGGTGGGGGGGCGGACACCAGACAAAGGAGTACTGTCTAGAACTTTCCTTGGGAGCAGATATCCAATGATGGAGGTGTAACAACATGTATGTGTTCAAGTCATAATGAAGTACAGTTTTCTTGAAGTGGAATAGCCAATCCCAGGTGTCAATTGTTATTTTTTTAATCAGGGAAAGGACAGAACAGACATGGTGTCAAACGTGGCAGAAATACAGATCCTGACTAGGCAGCTGAGATTTGTTTGCCAGCTACTCAGAAGCATTGCTAAGTAGCCTATAATTGGAACATCCCAAGTGCATTTTTGAAGTGTGTGTGTGTGTGTGTGTGTGTGTGTGTGTGTGTGTGTACCAGCACCCATGAACCACAGCACACATGTAGAAGCCAGAGGATAATCCCAGGTGTCAGTTCCCTCCTTCTACCTCATGTAAGACACAGTCTCTTGCTGTTCTCTGCGGCCAGGTTAGCTAGCCCACAAACTCACAGACATTCTGCTATCTCCACCTCTCATCATACCAACAATACCAACAACAGGAGTACTGGATCTAATATAAAATTATTTTAGAGAAAATCAGAAAAAGTTGATGTAACTAAGTAATAAATGTAAAAGTAATTTCCATTCTATCCAGATATATTTATCAGAAAATCTAGAAGAAGAAGCCATGTATTTCAGAAGCAGAAAAGATTCAAAATATCAGTAAGAATGCCCAGATGGGTAGGGCAGCAAAATTTGCATGTAAATCCATCAACAATTAAAGATTAACATATTGGGTGATGACAATACAAGAGATCATCATGCTATTTTATTATTTTATAAAATTAAATATACCTTAGTAAAATAATCTTATGCTAAAAGAGTGGATACGATACCAATAATGAACCAGCAAGGAGATAAAGAAAAATGGGAAATCAGTAGCTGTTATGAAATTGTGTAGTGTTCACAAACCCAGAGATAGAGTTTACCCAGTACTGTGACACAACATTTATGTGATGTGTTAATTACACAGAGCTCTAGTTTCCAGCAAATACATGTCTGCCACAGATAACACGAACTCTGATATGCCCAGATTCATATAACTTTGCTGTCAAGCACAGCCCCAGCCTTAATAGTCTTTGTTTATCAAAAAGGCCAGGCATGTTATTTTACTAAAAGCAGAAAACATGCCTATACCTGAGATTGCTCATCTTATCCTCCATCTAATTAGTTATTTCGAAAATAGGAAATAAAAATTAAATAGAAGAACTTTCTAAACTAAAATATTAATCCAATCACTCGCATTCTGCTGGCACAGTTTCTGTCTCTGTAGCAACCGAGCTCATAACTCCTCTCTGGGACAACTACACCACGAAGCTATGAAGAGCCCTATTCTATCTGTCATCTGAACGGTGTGAGTCCACAGTTCCCTGCAGAGCCTGAGGAGCCAGCCTAAAGCCAAGCCAGCCTATTCTCACTCTAGGAATGTGCTATATAGAGAATAATTGTAGTGCTCAAAATAAGTTCAAATGTCCCTTATAGAAAAAGAAAAGGGATTTGATGCTGTTTGACCACCAGTGGCTCCTAACAAGACACTAGGTTGCCCAGCAACCTCATCATGACATCCTTGTGAGCATCCTTGTGGGCTAAATCGACAACCTAGGTTTTCCCTGCAATCGTGAAGTATGTTTCAGTCTCCTATTTTCCAAATCAGGCATAATCTTGTTATAATCTAGACATAATTCTATTTTTATATCATGACCATCTAACAGAGCAAAAATAATCACAGACTCTGGTTTATATCAAACAGACACTTTCAAGAAGCATCTTTCTTCCTTGAAAATAACTCTAGTTTCTGAACTCTTCAACATATTTTCAGATAAACAGAAAGCTGCTAAAATTGTCCTGAAACATCATGGGCTGAATTTTTTTTTTGAATTTGGAATAAAGAAGATTACCATGAAGCTAGGCTATAGATATTCTGGTATTTGTTTATATTTACGGAGACAGGATCATACTATATCATCAAGGCTTAAACTCACTGTGTAACCCAGGCTGGCCTAGAACTTCTGATCTTCCCACCTCAGCCTCCTGAGTGTTGGGATTTAAGACATATACTATCATGCCCAGTTTAGAATTTTTTACCTTTTTCTCCATTCATTCTTTCAGATTCATTTTACTTTTAGTTCTGTTTATATGTATGTATCTGTGTGTGAGATTGTGCATATACAGGCAGGTTCCTGCAGCATCCAGAAGAGAAAATCCAAGTCCCTGAAGCTAGAGTTAGAGGCAGTTGTGACCAGCCAGACATGGGGACTGGAAAACAAACTCCAGTTTTCTGCAAGAGCAACAACTACTCTTAAGCCCTAAGCCATCTCCCCAACTCCTTCCTATTTACTTTTATCTAAAACACCTGAAAATATCTAAATGCCAAATAGAACAATTTAAGATTCAAAAACAGATTTGAACATTTTTAAATCAATATTTGTATGATTATAGATTTTTATTCTTATTGTTATTTTGCATTTCTGTGTTTTCTCCAATTACCATTTTGTTTTTGGAAGTTAGAAGAAAGAAAACAGAATAACATGAAAATAATAAATACACAGAAATTGTTTAGTTAAATTATTTTTAAGCTATGAAATCTGCTCTCTGGGTCATATTCAATTTTGCAAACATGAAAAGGAAGAAAACATGTGATGATATGTCACCATGGTCTACATATTTACATTGCCCCTAGTACCTAGTATTCGTAGGCTGGTTGTTCTAGTATTTACTAGATTTTGTGGTATTTCCAATTTTATACACACACACACACACACACACACATATGAAACAACAACCTTGTACTTGAATAGGAATTTTTATCATTTATGATAAAATAGAACTATAAATAATAAAATAGAAGCCATATGGAAGGCCAGAAAGATGCCAACGTCATATTCTGCAAACTGCTTGGCGTCTTTAGATGAATCTAGGTAATCCAGTCACGGAGGAAACTGTGCTTTGCCTTGCCCCTGCATTCTGTTCTTGATAGGAACTTAATTTTTGATGAAAAGCTTGCTCTTGGTGCTCGTCCTGCCCATGGCCGCTTTCACCTCTTTGTTTCTCAGGCTGTAGATGATCGGGTTCAGCATGGGGATCACGGCCGTGTAGAACACGGACACCACCTTATTGAGGTCCAGAGAAGAAATGGTGCTTGGCCGCCCGTAGATAAAGAAGAGCGTCCCATACAAAATGGAAACCGCTGTGACATGGGAAAAGCAGGTGGAGAAGGCTTTCCGCCTCCCCTCTGCAGAGCAGGATCTTCAGGATGGCGACAAGGATGTAGAAGTAGGAGACTATGATGCGGTGCTACTGATAACTAAGACAGTTTCTGCCACAATGAAAATCAATAGTTTATTGATCCCAGTATCAGCACATATGAGGGAAAGGATGGGAGACATACCACAGAAGAAATGATTAATAATGTTGGAGCCACAAAAGGGGAGCTGGAAGGCAGCTGTTGTGTGAGTCGGGGTGTTCAAGAAACCAAAAGTAGGGTCCTACCACCTGGAGGTCCTAGGGTCCCAGGCAGAAGGAACCCATACATGTCAACACTTTTGTAAGTCACCCCTTCACCCATTGATCCGTATGGAAGCCCAATAAATTCTTTAGTCCCCCACACTGTAGCTTGGAGAAATTATACCTCGGTTTGTCATAAGAATGGCAGGAAGAGGGGGACAGAAGCAGTGGATGCCTCCCAGAAATAATTTTTAATGACAACACACTCCTGAATGAAAAAAGGGTCAAAGAAAAAAAATTAAGAAAGAAATAAAAGCATTATTGGAAGTAAATGAAAAAGGGAAATACAACACAACAAAACCTCTAGGACACTTTAAAAGTAGTTCTAAGTTGCAAGTTCATTGTTTTAAGTGTTTACAGTTAAAAAATGAGAAAGTGCAAATATAAATGAGTTAACATTGCAACTCAAGACTCTGGAAAGGCAACAACAAACAAAACCTAAACCCAGCAGATGAGAAGAAATAACAAAAACTAGAGCAAAAGCTAATGAAATAGGGGCAAAGAAAACAATACAAAAAAGTAATGAATCTAAGAGCTGCTTTTTTGAAAAGATAAACAAGATAGATAAGCCCAGTTAACAAAAAGAGAGAAATAACAAATCCAAATAAACAAAATCAGAGAAGAAAAGGGAAACATCACAACAGACACCTAAAAGATCTAGAACCTTATAAGGGAATACTTTAAAAATCTATGCTCTATTAATCTGAAAACTTAAAAGAAATAGATGGATATCTAAATTAGTGGGAACCACCAAAGTTAAACCAAGAAGAGCTCAACAACTTAAACAGACCCACTATGAATAAGGAAATTGAAACAGTAATAAAAAGTCTTCAAACTAAAAAAAGTCCAGGCCCAGATGGATTCACAACAGAATTCTACCAGACATTTAAAGAAGTTCCACAACCACTACTACTTAAATTATTCAAAAAGGTAGAATCAGAAGGAGACCTCCCAATTTCCTTCAACAAAACTCACAACTCTAATACCAATACCAGGTAAAGACACATCTAAACAGAAAACTATATCCTTAATAAAAATAGGTGCAAAAATCTTCAACAAAATATTTGGAAACAAACGTCAAAAATACCATCCACCATGATCAAGTTGTCTTTATTTATAGAGATGCAGGAATGGTTCAATATATGTAAGTCAATAAATGTTATAAAAATTATAAATAAAATCAAAGATGAAATTACATGATCATCTCAATAGATATAGAGAAGACCTTTGACAAATTCAACATGCATTCATGTCAAAAGTCCTAGAAGGAATTGGAATGGAGGGAACATAACTCAACATAATTAAAGCTATATACAAGAAACCCATGACCAACATCATTCTAAATGGAAAAAAAACTGGAAGCATTCCCATTAAAATCAGGAACCAGATCATGCTGTCCTCTTTCTCCACTCATTTTTTAATATATACTGCTTCTTGAAGCTTGGGGTTGCATACAACCTGAGGGAGAAAAGCATGGTCCATGGCTTAAAATTGTTCAGGGATCTCAGGAGCCATATGTAGAATTTTTGGCTCGCCTTCAAAAGGCTGTAGAGCGTTCTGTGCTTGGGGTTGCTGCACAAGAAGCAATAATAAAGGTCATGCCTTATGAAAATGCAAATGAGGATTGCCAAAGAGCTATTTTACCCATAAAAGAGGCAGGTGGTGTTATAGGATATGTTCGAGCCTGTTGTAATATTGAATCTGAAACTAGAAAAATGCAACTTTTTGCTCAAGCTTTGGCAACTTCTATGAATCCACAAAGAGGGGCAGTTAAATCGAAAGTAAAATGTTTTGGTTGTGGTACCGAGGGACATATGAGGCAGCAGTGCCCTAAGGCACCGTCCCCGGCCACCTGGCAAATGTTTCCAGTGTCGTTGTGGTGTGCATTGGGCTAAAGACTGTAGGTCCAAGACAGATGTTGATGGTAAACTTTTAGGAAATAATCAGCCTTTGCCAACGACTGGACCACAGTGTTCGGGAAACGAGGTTTGGGGCCTTCCCCGAGGCTCCTCACAAACGATCAGGGGCACCCAACCATCTTTTCCCTCAACCCAGCAACCACTGGCAGTGCAGCCGTGGACCTTCCCTCAGCCATAACTATAACACTGACACCCTCCAATATTCCTTATAAAATACCTACGGGTATTTATGGTCTATTGCCTATAGGAACTTGGGGGTTGTTAATTGGGTGATCAAGTTTAAAGGCTAAGGGGATTATAGTAAGCCCAGAAGTAATTGATTCTGATTTTGAAGGTGAAATTCAAATTTTGATTACTACCAATAGCTCATATTCTATTACAATAGGGGATAAGATTGCTCAGTTGATTCTTCTTCCTTTTATACCTATAGGATCTTCTTCTAAAAAACGGATTGGAGGATTTGGAAGTACTAATCCTATATTAGTTAATTGGGCTATGCTGCTGCAAACACAACAGCCTCAGATTAATTTCAAAATTCAAGATAGATCCTTTAAGGGTTTGATTGATACTGGCTCTGATATTACTATTATTAAAAGAGATGATTGGCCGTCTAATTGGAAAACTCAGATAATGAAATGTGATATCAAAGGAGTTGGAGCTCGGCCAGTATCAGTAGTTAATGTTAGTGTGGAATATAAAACAATTTCTAGTATAGATGGGCAAATGGCTGTTGTTAAACCTTATGTTTTGGAACTTCCAGTAAATATTATTGGTAGAGATGTATTAGAACAATGGGTAGCTTATTTGGTAGTTCCATAATTTTAATGTCTTTGTAGATAATGTCAGATATATCTCCTATAAAGATACAATGGAAATCTTCTCAGCCAATTTGGATCGAGCAATGGCCTTTATCAGAAGAAAAGCTGCAAGCAGCTGAGCGGTCAATGAACAACTTTAAAAAAGGCCACACTGAGCCTTCAGTATCACCATGGAATTCGCCTATCTTTGTCATCAAAAAGAGATCAGGAAAATGGTGATTGCTCACTGATTTGCGAGCTGTTAATGCTTCAGTGCATCCTATGGGAGCATTGCAGCCAGGGTTACCTCAACCTAGTATGATTCCTAGCGATTGGAAGTTACTTATTATAGATTTTCAAGATTGTTTCTTCACTATTCCTTTACATAAAGATAATTGTCCTAGGTTTGCTTTTTCTTTACCTTATGTTAATCTACAGGAACCTCATTGTTGATTTTAATGGAAAGTGTTGCCTCAGGGTATGATGAATTCTCCAACTATATGTCAGATGTATGTTTGTCAAGCTCTGTTGGGTCTATGTACACAATTTCCTTCTATAATGATTATACATTATATGGATGATATTTTATTTGCTACTAAAGATGATTAATTATTAAAAAGTTTGCTTTCTATAGTTACTAGACATCTTGCTGAGTATGGATTAATTACAGCAGAGGATAAGATACAAAGAGAAGAGCCTTATCTCTATTTAGGGTATGTTTTAAAACAGCAACATATATATCCACAGTTGGCACAAATTCGATTAGAGAATTTAAGAACATTGAATGATTTTCAGACTTTTAGGGGATATTAATTGGCTTCGCCCTGTACTTGGTATTCCTACTCATAAGTTACACAATTTATTTCAAACTCTTCAGGGTGATCCTACTCTTGATAGTCCTAGAGAATTAACACAATTAGCAAAGTAAGAGCTTGAATATGTTGAATTTGCTATAAAAAATAAATTTCTGGAGCGGGTAAATATTGGTAAACCTATGGATTTGGTTATTCTATCTACTCTTCATTATCCTACTGCAGTGTTGGCTCAAGATGAGAATCTTAGGTGATCCTGCCCTTGACAGTCCTAGAGAATTAACACAGTTAGCAAAGCAAGAGCTTGAATATGTTGAATTCTCTATAAAAAATAAATTTCTGGAACAGGTAGATATTGGTAAACCTATTGATTTGATTATTCTATCTACTCTTCATTATCCTACTGCAGTGCTGGCTCAAGATAAAAATCCTTTAGAATGGATAAATACCAAATACACGTTTTCA
>NW_008340932.1:860540-863110 GCF_000622305.1 Nannospalax galili
AGACAGATATAGATGATATTTATGTTTCTATACCTCAAGATTATTTTCAGTTCTTGCTTGCATGAACTGACGTATTACAAATAGCCTTAGCAGACTTTGTAGGATTAATACATTATAATAAATCTGCTGGTGCTTTTTGGCAGTTTCTCCAAACTCATCCTTTCGTAGTGAATTCAATTATAGCTGAGGTACCTATTGCTAATGCAATTACTGTTTTTATTGATGGCACAAAATCGGGAAAGTGTGCATTTTGGGTACATGATCCACAAAATCAGGAAAGTGTGCATTTTGGGTACATGATCATTTATATAAAGTTTTTCTTACACCTTATACTTCAGCACAGAAAAATTAATTGCAAGCTGCTGTATATGCTCTTCAATATTTTCCTCAAGTTTGTAATTTAGTCACTGATTCAGCATATGTTAGTTATGTGCTTAAGAATATTGGCAGTTTCTTCAAACTCATCCTTTTGTAGTAAATTCAATTACAACTGAGGAACCTATGGCTGATGCAATTACTGATTTTATTTATGGAACAAAATCGGAAAGGTGTGCTTTTTGGGTGCATGATCACTTCTATAAAGTTTTCTTTACACCTTATACTTCAGCACAGCAAAATGAATTGCAAGCAGCTGTATATGCTCTTCAATATTTTCCTCAAGCTTGTAATTTAATTACTGATTCAGCATATGTTAGTTATGTGCTTAAGAATATTTTTTCTGCAGCAATTTCTCAGGTTAAAGCGCCATTAGATACTCTCTTTACTTCTGTACAACAATTATTAAGGCAACGTGTTAACCCTTTGTATGTTATGCATATATGTTCTCATAGTAATCTTCCGGGACCCCTTACGGAAGGCAATGCTAGAGTTGATCTTTTGGTCTCTTTTGTGCCTGATCATGATGCTAGACACACTAATGCTGGATTTTTACATAATTATTATAAAATACCTTATAGACAAGCACACCAACAAATTATGACGCTGCTCAGTGTGTCACCCTTTACATCTTTGAACACTGCCTACTGGAGTTAATCCTCGTGGTCAACAGCCTAATTATTTATGGCAAATGGATGTCACTCATGTACCTGCTTTTGGAAGGTTGCAATATTTACATGTTACCATAGATACTTATTCTAAGTTTGTTTGGGTTACTCCTCTTACTGGAGAAACTACTACTCATAGTATTGAACACTTATTGGCCTGTTTTGCTGTTATGGGCATTCCGACCGCCCTTAAAACAGATAATGCTCCTGCTTATACTAGCAGGTGATTTAGGAAATTTTTGGAATTTCATAAAATTAATCAAATAACTGGCATTGAATATAATCCTCAAGGACAAGCTATAATAGAACGAACTAATGGATATATTAAAATGTATATTAAAAAATTAAAAGGAAGGAATTATACACCAGATTATGAGGAATTTAGAACTTTAGGACAAAGGAATCATAAATCAGTAATATATGAAATATTGTTTATTATTAACTTCCTAAATCTGCCCCAAGGAGAAGTCTTATCTCCTGGAGATAAGCATTTTTTACAGGAATCATCACTCCCACCTGATCCAGTGGAAGTTTGGATTAAGCCAGGAGAATATCAAGATTGGATACCAGGAAAATTACTGATTCCAGGCAAAGTGTATGGTTTTGTCTCTACAGGAAATGGATTCTACTTCTGGCATCCTTTTGCAGACTCCAACCAATGAAGACAGCGGTGCAGCACAGAAAGGATCAAGAGATGTCACTCCAAACAATGGCGACATTATCGGTGACTAGTAAACGTCAATGTCATCAGGAAAGGTTATCATCTCCCACTTGGGGTCAAATGAACGCCTTGATTTCTAAGGCTCGGTCTGTGGTTAGTCATGCAGGAAAGGAGTTTACCCCAGAATATCTATTTCTAGCTATGTGTGCTTTGATTGCTTGCACTTCTGCTGCTGAAGCTGAGGTAATATATTGGGCTCATGTACCTAATCCCCCTCTCCTCCGTCCCTATACTTGAAAGGAACCTACCATAGTGGTTACAAGTTTTCCTATGAATGTACTGTCACCCCCTTATGGAACAGGTCAGTCAGATTTTCCTAATGAAGAAGGAACTGTTTTTAATTATACTCAATTTGTGTCTTCTGATATTATGTGCTCTGGAGCTCCTCCTTGTTATCCTAAAGACAGCAGAGTTTGGTTGTTCCAGGAGGTGTCTGACATGGTTTTCAAGATGTAGTACATCTTTATAGGTCCTAACTGGACACAATATGAGGACACAGGCTGCCCCGGCAATCTCAGTATGTGAAAGATTTTCCTATAATCAGAAAGATTTATAGGTCTCAAAACCATACTTGGATTGACTGGGGTCTTTAGGAAGTTGGTTAGAAGAGTGTAAGGATTATAAAGAGTTTACGTCCAAGTGTAATCTAAAAAATATTGTTCCTATGAAAGATAAGTTTAATATTGCAAATCATAGAGCTTGGGTAGATGGAGGAATAGCTAATCCTTGACCTCAGATGAGATTAGGACAAAGATTATATTCTCCTCAATTACATATTTGGAAATTGATAGCCACCCTTAAGCCAG
>NW_008340932.1:863385-863536 GCF_000622305.1 Nannospalax galili
TGGGTACTAAAAATTCTCCCACATACTACAGTTTTTTTTAAGATTAAAACCTATAATGTTATGGCTTGTGTACATTTCCCTTTAGTAATATTAATAGGACCCATAATCATACAGGGAATGAAGTTAACTTGTTAAAATTGTCATTTATATA
>NW_008340932.1:864013-866424 GCF_000622305.1 Nannospalax galili
AAGGGGGTTTACATTGGTTGGGAAATTAGTTATTGGAATTACAAAAACTATGCAATATGTATGTGATTGGAATTCTCAAATTTGTATTACCCCATATAAATATAATGATTCCAAATATGAATGGAAAAATACAGAATTGTATATTCAAGGTAAAATAGATAACGTAACGTTTAATGAGATACAATTACAGGAAGAGATATGTGAGATATTTTCAGAGGAAATACCTTCTACAAGTTCTCTTGATCAAGTAGCTACTACCTTAGCAAATACCCTTTCTGGTCTTGATCCTCGACGATGGTGGCAAAGTTTGTCACATAGTCTTGGATCTTCAGCTGTTACTTTTATAATACTTTTGTGTGTAGTGTTTATAGGGTATCGATATGTTCTTGGAATCGTATCTCGCCTTACTAATAGACAATCTGCTGAAACATTAATTACTGCTTTACATTATCATAATGAGAAAATGAAAACTGAAAATAATAATCACCTTCATTGTGAATGGTTTAGTGGGGTTTGCAATAAATCAAGGACTGTAATTATTATAATATTGTGCTTTCTTGCTTATGAAGGCCAGTAGTCAATGACGGGTAAGATCTTCTGGGAGGAAGTCAACCTAAGACAGGGTGTAGTTGATGGAAGCTGTGTATCAATGACGGGTAAGACTTTGCTCTTGCAGAAGACAACCTAAGACAGGCACGGTCTTTCTGTCCAGAATTATAACCTGATCTGGTGTTATAAAAAATAAAGGGAAATTGTGAAGGCCTGAGCTCTGATCTGAAGTAAATTCAGAGTAAGTTCTGACCTGAAGAAAACTCGGAACTGGACCGGGAAGCCTCAGTTCCCTGAGAACTTGGATGTTCTTCTGCAGTGGTTTCTATCAAGAGACTGACAGTTCCTTGAACCCTATTAAATGTACATAAGTAAGCTTGTATAACAAGGCTGTGTAACTAATAAAGTTATATGTAAAGAACAGAATGTTTAATAGGCATGGAAGGATAGGTACAATTCCAAAAAGGGCTGAGCCCGGGGAACACAAAGGTACTGTAAATATCATGATGAGGTAATTTGGCTTGAGAAGAACATTTTCTTTTCCTCTTGTTGTACTATAAATAAGGTTGATTCTTAGAATAAAGCATGCACTGGTTCACATGCCTCTGCATCCCCTGAATCCTGATTTCTTCTGCACCTATACCTCAGGGCCTCCAAGCCCCTCAGGCTTGAATTGTGGTCACTGACCTGTGACAGTGCTTGAAACTCTTGATAGAACAATAAGACAAGAGAAGAAATTTTCACAGTTTTCTCTACTGTTGGTGGGATTGTAAACTCATGCAACCATTATGGAAATCAGCATGGAGAACTCTTAAAAAACTAAATAGAATCTTCCTACTGCAAAGATATTTGTACATTCATGTTTGTTGCTACTCTTTTCACAAGAGCTAAAAATTGGAAACAAACAGTGTTTCTCAACTGACAAGTGGATAATGAAAACATGTATATATTTACACAATGGAGATCTACTCAGTGGTTTTTAAAAAAAGGATGAAATTATGAAATTGAAAGGTAAATGAATGGAAATAGAAATGGATATCATAAGTGAAGTAACAGACTCAGCAAAACAAACAACATATGTTCTCCCTCATTTTTGGATCTTAGCACAAAATCCTTATATTTGAATATGTATTCTGATGTACCATCAGGAGCCAGGAAAATGGAAAGGAACCAGGGAGGCAAAGGGAAAGAAGGAATCTAAGAGAGAGGAGTAGCAGGAGACACGTGTTATAAAGGGTGAAATGGGTCGAACACAGGTATTTAATTGAGAGGGGATATGGGAAGGTTATATAAGGAACCATGGGGATAAAACAGAAGAAGTAGCACAAGTGAAGTGGGAACAAAGGGAATTGGTTATCAAGGGCAAATTGGGACAATGGAGATATTTTAAATGGGGAAAAAGGAGACAGGGTTAGACAGGGAGAGAGAGAAGAGATAAGTATTGCTTAGCTAGTGTTAAAAACCTAAGAAAGGCACTCCTATTCTCAGGCCTCTTGGGGTAAGTCTATCGCGCAGCCCTCTGCGCCTTGACTCCCCCAGCCACATTCACCCTTCCATCTCCCACGCTGTTCTCTACTCCTAGATTGGGCCCAGTGCCATTCCTAGTCTTGGGGCCCCAGACACCTGGGGAACCAATACTGCTTCCTGATCCTTTTCACCCAGATCAACTTAGTGCCTTCCTTGGGCCCCAGGAGCATGGCTTATGGACCTGGCCCCACCCTCACCGCTTTCTGCTTCTCCAGACCTGCACCACCAGCTAATTCTCCTAGCCTGCTCTCCTACCCTCAGGCCTCTCTTGGGGTAAGTCTATCGAGGAGCCCTCCACGCCTTGACTCCCCCGGCCTCATTCACCCTTCCATCTC
>NW_008340932.1:873639-888189 GCF_000622305.1 Nannospalax galili
AAACAAAGAAAAATGTATTGGTTCAAAACTCTACTGAAAAATTATATATACAATACCTCTACATGAGTATATGTGTGTAGTTTAAGTCTATATAACAAGAGACAGTGCCAGATAGGAAAAACCTCCCTTCAATTTGTCAGTCAGGGTAGACTGAAAAATTATATATACAATACCTCTACATGAGTATATGTGTGTAGTTTAAGTCTATATAACAAGAGACAGTGCCAGATAGGAAAAACCTCCCTTCAATTTGTCAGTCAGGGTAGTCCAAGAGACTCCCAAAATTATATAGGATATTGTCACAGCCCTTGATTGCCTTTCAGAACTTGAAGGGAGGACCCTATTGCTGGATACAGGACACTCTTTGGAGATAGGGCTTGTAGCAATGAAGCTGGAACTGACCTGGATGCCATCTCCCTGAGGGTAAGCTTTCATAGTTTTGGAGAACACTATGCAAGCTTCTAAGGGAGAACATCAATCAATGGTCCAAACCCAGCTTTAAAACCTAATGAATATAAAAATGACCATCACAGCAAACTATATTTGTGCCGTAGTGGTACTTTAATATTAGAGATAATCAACAGCTTCCAAATAGGGCTTAAATCCCACTAAATGGAAGGGAACACATATGTGGTACTGTAAACATAGTCAAATACATGTGACTGGAGAGGTCATACATCTAAGAAAAATCCATTAAGCTGTCACATCCCTAGACAAATGCAATTTCTTACTATGTGCTAAATATGGATCCTTATATTTACAGAGAAATATGCCCAGTCACCACTCATCATAGAAGCTTCTTTTGCAACAGACAGAGACTATTGCAGAATTCCACAACTGGTCACACACAGAATAAGTGTGAGATGCTCAACCGTAAGTGGTACATCTACAATGGAACTTCTGCACCTAAGGCTCAGAAACACAGTGGAACACATTGGGTAGAATGATTGCTAATGTATCTGTTAATTTGCATCAATGAATCTCCTTCATACAACAGAGTGCAATGAATACAAAAGGCCACAAATGGCCAAAGCACAGAGAATAAGAGTATGCAGATTATGTGTACCTAGATGGGAATCCTATATTAAACTTCACCCAACCAGGGTTCAGAGACCATTGTGGATGAGAGTGCAGAAAGATTGTGAGAGCCAGGAGAAGAGGTGCATGACCATATAAAAATAGAATCTTGAGGGTTCCTGGGACCTTGATCATATGAACCTACAATGATGTTGTCAGCCTGCACAAGACCAACACAAACTCAATCAGACAAAAATTCACCATAAAACTTGAGAAATGGGCAGAAAGCCTCAATCTTAGCCAAAGAACTATTTGCAGCTCGTTACTACAAGGTGAGGGAGATTTGATCTTCTTTAAGGGAAAGACACTAAAAAGGCTGATTACACCCCAGTAAATTAACTTGTACTAAGAGACATCTGAGTATATTAACTTGACTTGAAAGGCCTTAATATATATGACAGAATGCATGAAATCTGGTGGGGGTAGGTCTACAGAGGGTACAGATGGGGGAGTGGTATAAAGGTAATTAAAATGTTTTGTATGAAATGCACAAAAATTCAATAAAAACACAAAAATATGCATGATAATAGTATTATCATTGGAGAATAAAGTACTTGTTACTAACAAGTAGTTTTAAATGAGCATACTTGACTTAGGAAAAACTTAGAAAACATATAAGCATATAAGCACTTAAGAAAGAATAAAAATAAATTTATTTGCCACACACTGCTGGCCTTGAAGACCACTTGTGGTGGTTTAAGTAAGACTATTCCCCATAGTATTCAAACATTTTGTCCCCAGTTGGTGGTGCTGTTTTGAGAGGCCTTAGAAAGTTTGACAAAGCTGGAGGAAGCACATCACTACTGGTCGGCTTAGAGAGTTTTTAGCCTTACCAGATCTCCAGTCACTCTCTACTTCCTGTGCCTAACTAGTGATGTAGGACCCTGCTTTATGTTCCTGCTCTAACCATCTCCTGCCACCATACTTCCACACGATGATAGACTCTAATTCCCCTGGAACCATAAGCTCAAATAAACCCTTTTTTAAGGTCCCTTACTCAAGGTATTTTATAACAGCAACAGAAAAGTAACTAATTCAGAAACTGGCACCAGAGAGTGGGCTATTGGGTGTAAAGAACTTGACTGAGTGGAAGACTTTGGACGTTTGCACTAGAAAAGATGTTGATTGCTGTAAGTAGAGCTTAATGGACCATTATAGTAGGAGGCTGAAATAAAGTAGCGCTGAGAACTATGTAGTTCCTTAGGGAAATAAGGACTTAACAGCAAATGGAATATTTTGGCAGAGTCTGGCTACTGTTTCCTAACAACCTAAAAGCCTACCTGAAACTAAGTTAAAAAACGATGAATTAATTTCTTTGGTGGAGGAAATTTCAAGACAACCCTAGTTAGAAATGGTGGTGTGGCTATAAATGGTGAATACTATGCAAAGCCAAAGTGAAAAAGAGCAACTGGAGCAGAAAGAAAGCAGAATATACAATTTGCATTGAAAAATAGCACTAGAAAGATCAATGTTGGAACCAAGACCTGGGTTGAAGGAGGACATACTTTTGATAAGGAGATTAAAGTGATTAAGGAAAGGCCTAGAAATTTATACTTAAACATTGGAAACGGTGTGTCCAGGGCAAGACTACACCCAGCTAAGACTCGAACTTGAGAAAGAAAAATGCTGCAGGGGTTTTCTACTAGAAAAACACTACAGAGAAAAGTTGAGAAAGTGAATGAAGCATGCTGGAATCCATCCCAAACTTGCAGGAAAGTTTAACAGTGTCATTCACCTGGGCCTGGCTTTAGAGGCATGAAAGATGAAGTGTGACGGAGTTCAGCAGTTCTTCTTCTGCAGTTTCAGAGGGTCACCAAGGCCAGACAGCGTGCAGCAGGATCATCCCTACATAAAGAAAGCCCTCACAAGTCAAGAGGCCCTGATAGGCCATTGCATGAAGCTGTGAAAGTGAAGCTTAGTTGTCAGTGTAGACCCCCAAGAAGACTTTAAGATGCCAGAGCTATGAGACTTCTGCAAATGAGAACTGTATGCAGGGAGTCCTACCAATAGAGAAATGTATGTTGCATGCAGCAAAGCTGGAGGGACTGAGTGATCTAAGCCCTTTGGAAGTAAAATCCCAGAAGACAGACAAGGAGCTACTAGATTTGGTATTTTCCATGTTCATTTTCAGTTCTGTTTTGGTCCAGTATTTCCTCACTATATCCCTATTCCTCCCTTTTGGAATGGAAATATGTACTCAGTTCCATTATGTGTTGGAAGCATGTAACTTGTTTTTTATTTTACAGGAGTTTACAATTAAGAGATTGCCTTGAGTCTCAAAAGAGACTGTGAACTTTTGAATAGTATTAAGACTGATAAAGATTATGGTGGCTTTTAAGGTTGAACTAAATGTGCTTGCATTTTATGTGGTCATGAGACTATGGTAGCCAGGGAGTGGAATGTAGTGGTTTGAGATTGTTTCTCATAGGTTCCAAGTATTCTGACATTCTGTCCCCAAGTAGAGAAAGCACATCACTGGGGACAGGCTTAGAGAGTTCTTAAGCCTTGTCAATCCTCTCTTGTGTTCTGTGCCTGCTTGAAAATGTGAGAGTTTAGTTTCCTCTCCTCCTCCCATCACCTCTGCCACCATGCTTCCCCACCACAATGGACTGACTCTTGCCCCTTTTGAAGTATAAGATAAATAAGCTCTTTCTTTTATAAGTTCCCTTGGTCATGGTGTTTCTATCACAGCAACAGAAAAGTAACTTATACAATGACCTTGTTAAACAAACCATCCTTTCTAAATGCCAGATTGTATAGCAGATGTTGGTTTCCTGATATCTTTACTTACAGAAAGATACATAATTATCTTTTAATTTTCTGCTTAATTGCTTTATTTTCTTCTCTACTTGTTTTTTGCTTCCTTAAGGACTTTTATTCCTAATGTATAATACCCAATAACTTGTGTGAGCCATAACAGACATATATAAAAATTTGTTGAACTAACAATTGCAACATTATTTGTTCCCCTTTCTCTCCTTTCTGAATAAAATATATTTTAATCTAGCCCCCTGTCATTTTATGACACAGACTGGTGGAAAGCATGGTGAAGGAACAAGCCAAAAATGATTTGAGAACATTAACGGCTCCTTGGAGCCTTCACAGTGTGCAAACTGAAAGGACATGACTCTCAAAGAAGATCTTCAGAGAAAGGCAGAATGTGGTTTTTCAATGAGTTTTATATCTGTAAATGCATATATTTGATCCCCTCACCTCTTGAGTTAGTTGCTGTGCTTAATTAAATAATCACAGAGCAATAACAGAAAGAATGTCACATGGAAATGGGAAAATGAAGCCATATTGATAGTTAGGAGATGAGCTGATTGGCCCTGGCTACCAGATTTATCCTCTGTAAAATAATAATTATTGTCTTATCTATGAAGCAACAATCAGTAATAGAGAAAGGACTATCATTTCATTAAACAATTGCAATGCATTATTTATTTTCCACGTGTAAACTATGTGTTAAAGAAGAAAAACTCCTAACAAATTGTTCTGACCACCAAATGCTCCTTGAAGTAGATCTTCATAAAATATCTACTTCAAATATAATTATAGTTTTAGAAAGTGTCCTGGTTACATCTTACCAGAATAACACTTATAACTGTTTGTGCTTTAAAGACCTCAAGAGCAACTTTGAAGAAAATAGAGGGAAGAGACTGCCCCAAAATCACAACTAAGGTACCACTAGCTTCATTCATTATGCAGTTCCATTTACTTGGCATTTAGCAATGAGCCTTGATTGCCTGGCCACAAACATTGACAATACTTTCTTAATTTGGGGGATCCTAAAAACTAGTTTCCTCAATTTTAAGTTTCTATTTTTTATTTAGTTTTTTTATTTTCATTCAATATAATTTTGTGGATTTTAGATCTCCTTCCCAATTCACATTTCACCTTATTGCCCCTCACTCAATTTAATGTATATATAATCCCTACAGAGTCTTATTTGTGTCCTCAAACATCTGTCTGTGTAAGTCCATCCACTGGAGCCTGGTCCCATCCTTGAAAGAAACATTCTCTCCTCCTCTGAGCAGCCATCAGATGCCAAAAGTTCCTTAGTTTGGTATGGAATTTCTTACACACTTCCTCATGTCTATGCTGGGATTTTTTTGGTTTGAGCTTATACTGGTCTTGTGCATGGCTGCCACCATTCCTGTGAGTTCATGCGAGTAACTGTCTACCTGTCAGGAAGACTTTGCTGACTTCTAGTTATCCACCATCTCTGGCTCTTATAGTCTTTCCATCCCTTCTTCCAAATTATCCCTGAACCTTTGGAGACAGAAGTTTGGTATAGGTGTCCTATTCAGGGATAAGCACTCTACAGCCTCTTGTTCTCTGTACATTGACCAGTTGTGGGCTTCCATACTCACCTCAATTTAAAGTTCAAAATCTCATTCTCGTATGATAATAAAAATAAAGTAATAAATTGACAAGAAACTGTAGGAATTATCAATGACATAAAAATAATAAAAAATAAGTTTAGTTTCTAGAATACTCAGTCCAAGGGTCTTGGCTTTATTAGATATTAAGTATCTCTCAGGTTTTAGGACACTTTGAGTTCTAGCTTATCTGACTACAATAAAACTCTACTTTTCTGTCATTTTTTCAGAATGACTCTTTTACCTCCTTGCTGATCAAGCTGTAAATAAGAAGATTAAACATAGAAATTACCACTGTGCAAAACAGTGACATCACTTTATTGACACCCAGGAAGAAGCAGGAGCTCAGATGGAAATATAAAAAGAAGAGGGTCTTGTAAAAGATGGAGGCAGCCAGGTGTGAAGGGCAGTTGGAAAAGGTTTTGTGCCTCTCATTGGCACAGCAGATCCTCAGGATGTCAATGACAATGCAGATATAGGACACCAGGATGACCTCATTAATCAGGTTTTCCTGTAAAGGGTCTGGTAGAGTTCAAGGAAAAATCAGAAGTTCACATTCCTGTTTGCTTCCTTATGGTCATCCAACATCTCTGGTTCTTACACTCTTTCCACCCACTTTTCCACAATGGTCCCTGAGCCTTGGGTGGCAGAGGTTTGATATACGTGTTCTATTGCATTAGAGAGTGTGTTATAAATGTGTGATTTATAGCTGGACATCTCACATTTACTTATTCTCATTGTTTGATGAGTTGTGGAACTTTGTAATTTTCCCTGTCTGTGGTAAAAAAAAAAAAAAACAACTTATTTGATGATTAGTAAATGGTACAGTTGTCTGTAAATATAAGGCCCCATATTTATAATAACATATGAAATTAAAATGGATTAGATATGGGACAAAAGTAGGCCTTTCTCTAGGGTCTATGATCTATCCAGCCATGTGTATTTGGCTATGTTTACAGTATCACCCATGTGTTCACTCCCACTGAGCAGTCTTTAAGTCCAATTGAGAGTGATTGATTACTCCCAAGATAAAAGTGCCACTATTCCCAGGGGCAGATCTCTGCCATTTGGTAGTATAAAGCTGAGATATCAGCAGACTGCCAGAGTGCCTGTTCCAGCCTCCCTTTGGCATAGGGGCTGAGAAGTAGGCATAGAGGAAGGAGAAGAATTTCAGATTAATGATAAGATTATAGAAGAGTTTCCCAAAATTAAAAAAAAGACATCCCCATGCAAATACAAGCAGCACATAGAACACCAAAGAGACAGGACCAGAACAGAAACTCCCCATGACATATCATGGTAAAAACACTAAATGTACAGAACAAAGAGAGAATACTGAAAGCAACAAAAGAAAAACAAAAAGTCACAAACAAAGGAAAACCCATCAAAATTACAGCTGACTTACCAATGCAATCTATGAAAGCCAGAAGAGCCTGGACCAAGGTATCTCCAGTTCTACATGACAATAGATGCCAGTCCAGAATATTCTACCCAGCCAAAACATCTAATACAATTGAAAGGGAAAGAAAAATCCTCCATGACACAAATAGCCTGAAAGAATACATGTCCATGAAACCATCCCTTCAAAGAATACTTGAAGCAATACAAAGAGTGGCAAGAGAAATGACTATACCCCAGGAGCAACAAAAGAAAATAAATAAAGGTATAATTGAGGAAACACAAAATTAGACAATGAACACAAACCACAATCAAAATGATGGCAACCAATACACATCTTTCAATAATAACTTTAAATCAATGTACTGAACCCCCCCCCAGTCAAAATACACAGGCTAAGTGAATGAATTAAGAAACAAAATCCATCTTTTGCTGTCTGTAAGAAACCCATCTCACCTTCAAGGACAGGCACTGCCTCAAGGTGAAAGGATGGAAAAGAATATTCCAAGCAAATGGCACTAAGAAACAGCCAGGGGAAGCAATTCTAATATCTGACAAAATAGATTTCCAGGTAAAACTAATCAGAAGAGACAAGGAGGGTCACTTCATTCTAATCAGAGGAACAATTAACCAACAAGATATAATAATCCTGAACATATATGCACCAAACTCTGGTGCACCCAAATTCATAAAAACAACACAAGACTTTAGGACACAGATTAACCCCAACTCAGTAGTAGTAGGGGACTTCAATACCCCACTGTCTTCATTAGACAGAGCAAATAGACAAAGAATAAACAGACATCTGAATTAAACAATACCATACATCAAATGGACTTAACATATTTTGAATATTCCACCCAAGCACCAAAGAATACCCTTTCTACTCAGCACCCCATGGAACTTTCTCAAAAACTGACCACATGCTGGGGCACAAAACAAACCTCAACAAATACAAAAATATTGAAAGAATTCCATGCGTTCTATCAGACCACAATGCAATAAAGTTCAAAATCAGTCCTTGAAGAAGCCCTAGTCACTACAGGAACTCATGGCGATTAAACAACACACTCCTAAACAATGAGTGTGTCCAACAATAAATTAAGAAAGAAATAAAAGAATTCCTGGAATTCCATGAAAAGGACAATACAATACAACCAAACCTCTGGGACACTTTAAAAGCAGTCCTAAGAGGGAAGTTTATAGCTGCAAGTGCCTACATTAAAAAATTAGAAAGAACCCAAATAAATGACCTAACATTGCAACTCAAGACACTGGAAAGGCAAGAACAAATGAAACACAAACACAGCAGAAGAGAAGAAATGACAAAAATCAGAGCAGAAATCAATGAAATAGAAACAAAGAAAACAACACAAAGAATCAATGAATCTAAGAGCTGGTTCTTTGAAAACCTAAACAAGATAGACAGACCCTTAGCCCAGTTAACTAAAAGAAAGAAAGAGCAAATCCGAATCAATAAAATCAGAGATGAAAGGGGAAACGTCACAACAGACACCCAAAAGATACATTTTAAGGGAATATTTTAAAAACCTGTACTCTACTAAATTTGAAAATCTAAAAGAAATCTAAAATCATGGGAAACACCACAGTTAAACCAAGAAGAGATCAAAAGTTTAAACAAACCCATAACATACACGGAAATTGAAACAATAATACAAAGTCTCTGGACTAAAAAAAGCCCAGATACAGGTAGATTTACAGCAGAATTCTACCAGACATTTAAGGAAGACCTCCAACCAATACTACTTAAATTTTTCAAAAAAATAGAAACAGAAGGAGAACTCCCAAATTCCTTCTATGAAGCCAACATCACTCTAATTCCCAAACCAAGCAAAGGCACAACCAAAAAATAAAACAGTAGACCCATAACCTAAATGAACATAGATGAAAATATCCTCAAGGAAACTTGCAAACCACATACAGATGTACATCAAAAGCCCATGATCAAGTAGGCTTTATTCCAGAGATTCAGGGATTGTTCGATATATGCAAGTCAATAAATATCATTAATCATATAAATGGACCCAAAAACAAGAACCACATCCTCATCTCAAGAAATGCAGAAAGGGCTTTTGACAAAATCTGATATGCATTCATGATAAAAATTCTAAAGGGAATCAGACTGGAGGGAAAATACCTCAACATAATTAAAGCTATATACAACAAACCCACAGGCAACATTAAGCAAAATGGAGAAAAACTGGAAGCATTCCCATTAAAATCAGGAACCAGACAAGGATGTCCACTATATCCACTCCTTTTCAAACATAGTGCTTGAAACTCTTGCTAGAGCAATAAGACAAGAGATAAAAATTAAAGGAGTACTAATTGCAAAAGAAGAGGTTAAACCATCACTTTTGTGTGGACAATATGATGCTATAGCTAAGAGATGCTAAAAGTTCCATTAGAAAACTCCTAGAACTGATCAACACTTTGAGTATAGTGGCAAGTTATAAAATCAGTCTACAAAAATCAACGGTCTTTCTATATACCAATAACAAGCAATTGGAGAAAGAATACAGGGAAATGCTCCCATTCACAATAAATAAATAACTTGGAATAAACCTGACCAAAGACATCAAAGAGCTCTAAAATGAAATTTTTAAATCATTAAAGAAAAAAATTGAGGAAGACACCAGGAGTTGGAAGGAACTCCCATGCTCATGGATTGGAAGAATTAATGTTGTGAAAATGACCACCCTACCAAAAACAATGTATAGATTCAATGCAATCACAATCAAAATCCCCATGACATACTTCACAGAACTAGGAAAAACCATCCATAAATTTGTATGGAAGCACAAAAGACCCCGGATAGCCCAAGCAACCTTGAGCACAAAGAGCAACACTGAGGGGATAATGATAGCAGATCTCAAAGTGTATTATATAGCTGTAGTCATAAAAACAGTGAGGTACTGGCACAAAAATAGACACATAGATGAATGAATATCATTGAAGACTCAAACCTGAGTACATGCAATTTCAGCCACCTGATGTTTGACAAAGGTGCTGAGAACACACAATGGAGGAAAGATAGCATCTTCAACAAATGGTGCTGGCAAAACTGGATCTCCACCTGTAGAAGAATGAAACTAGATCCTTATCTTTTGCCTTGCACAAAAGTCAACTCCAAACAGATCAAAGACCTCAAAGTGAAACTAGAAACCCTGAAACTATTAGAAGAAAATATTGGCAGTAAATTACATGATATATGTGTAAGAAAGAATTTTCTAAATCGGACAGAAGTTGCTCAGGAATTAGATCAGCAGTTAACAAGTGGGACCTCATTAAACTAAATAGCTTCTGTACAGCAAAAGAAACACCCAAAAAAGTGAAGAGAAAACCCACAAAGTGGGAACAAATCTTCACCAGTGACACTTCTGAAAGAGATTTAACATCCAAAATATATAATGAACTCAAAAAACAAAGACTTGAGAAACCAAATGACCCAATTAAAAGATGGTCTAAAGATCTAAACAGAGAGTACTCAAAGGAAGAAATAAAGACAGCTAAGAAACATCTTTAAAAGTGTTCAACATCATTAATAATTAGGAAAATGCAAATTAAACTACCCTAAGGTTTCATCTTACCCCAGTCAGACTGGCTAGGATCAAGAGAACAAATAACAAGTGCTAGCAAGGATGTAGAGAAAGAGGAATGCTCAGTCACTGCTGATGGGATTGCAGACTCATGCAACCCCTATGGAAACAGTGTGGAGAGCTCTTAAAAAATTAAAACTGAGCCTACCATATGACCCGGTTATACCACTCCTCGGTATATACCCAAAGGACTCATCCTATTATAGAGACACTTGTACAAATATGTTTGTTAATGCTATTTTCACAATAGAAATGGAAGCAACCTAAGTGCCCCTCAGCTGATGAGTGTTTAACAAAAATGTGGTATACATAACAGAGTTCTACTTAGTAATAAAGAAAGATGAAATAATAAAATTTGCAAGTAAGTGGATGGATCTAGAAACTATTACGCTAAGTGATGTAACACAGACTCAGAAAAACAAAAGATGTATGTTCTCCATCATTTGTTGATCCTAGCACCAAATCCTTTTATATTCCATGTTCTTTTAATAAGATGACACTGTACAGCAGTCTCTTCTGTGTGAAAAAACTACCATCATCTCGACTTCAGCTGTGCCTGCTTGCTAAACATCATCAAAATTGGGCTTGTTAACAGTTGTGCTCCTTCATTAAAGGAGGGTCAAGCAAGGTCAGTGGACCCTCACTGGAGTATCCAGCCACTCTTCCCAGCCAGCTGTGTGTAATTTGTCTGTAATCATATATGGTCTCCTGGATTTGGGGAGGACCAAATTATATAATCTGGGGAAGGCTAGGAAGAGAAGTCTTGATCCATGCTGGGTAAAGGCTTTCCAGTGTGCATACCCCCAGGTCATTCATACACTTCAGCAACCCCTCAGTCATCTCTGTAAATAAGCTCAGTAAATTCATTGGTTTCCCAGGAAAACTTTAATCAAACATTGGTTTGACACTAGAACCTTAAAAGTGGATAAACATTGCTTAGTATCCCCAGGCCCCAGGAAAAGAATTCTCACAACAGATGGAAAATTTTATTAATATTATTAAATCTCATAATTATTTAAAAAAGAAAATGAGAATGTAAAAGACACTAAAAGGATATGGGAATGGCGATATTTTCCAAAATAGAACAAATAAGAAAGCCTAAGAAAGTGCTGAGGGTTTGTGTAGGTTTGCTATGATATATAAAGGATGAGACAAAAACTACCAAGTCTGTTAAACACTTTTGTTATTTTTATATCTTCTTTTAAGAGCTCTCTCTTCAAACTGATAGCTCACTTAAAAAATATTTTATTGAGTTTTTGTGCATTTCATGTAATACATCTTAATCAAATTTAGACCCCTTCCCCCATCTGTGCCAACCCAAATGCCCCTCACTGGATTTTATGCATTCTGTAATCTGGGTTAAGTCCTATCTGGTCAAGCGTTTGTACCCAGATGTCCTTCATCTACTGGAGTCTAGTCAGCGTATCTAGAGTCACTCCCTTAAAGACTATCTGCTCTCTGTCACCTGGCATAAATCAGTTGCTAATAGTTCATTGGCTAGAGTTGGGGACTGTTGCCCATTTCTCCAGTTCTATGCTGGATTTTTCTCTGATTAAGTCACATAGCCCATTTTTTAATTGGGTTATTTGTTTTATAAATTCTTTTTTTTTCAAAAAAGAATTTTTTTCTAAAACTTTTTTAGTTTTTTTTAAATATATATTCTGGAGTCCTCTATCTGATGTATGACTGTTGAAGATTTTGCTTGATTGATTGTGGGTTTTGTTTGTTTGCTTGTTCAGATTTTACATTGAGGTCTTTGATTCGTTTGGAGTTTGACTTTAGTTCAGGGGGATGAATACAGGCCTAATTTCATTCTTCTACATGTGGATTCAGTTTGGTTAGGGAAGTTGGATAGAGGTATTCAATTCAGGAAAAATAAATCTACAGTCTCTTATTCCCTGAACATTTGCCAGTTGTATGTTTCTGTGTTCATCACTATCTGGTACATGAGGATGCTTCTGTGGTAAGAATTGAGAGATGCATTAATCTGTGGGAATAGCAATAAGTCATTAGGAGTCACATTAATACTATGTCTATCTAGCAAAGTAATAGTATTAGGCTCTCCCCCATGGCCTGTGGTCTATCTAGTCACATCACAGAAGAGAAACAGCAGGAAGGGAAGGGAAGGCAAAGAGAGGGTTAGGAGAAGGTGGTTATGAACAAAGTTCATTAAATACATGTACAAAAAGGTCAAAATAAAGCCCATCATTTTGTACAATGGATATTTGCTAATTAAATTTTAAAACTTTTTATTGATTCTCTGAAGATTTCATACAATGTATTTTGATCATATCTATCGCCTCTCCCCCATCTCCTCCCAGATGAACCTCCACCTCCCTACCCACCCAAATTTTTTTTATTTTATTTATTATTTTTAATATGTATGTATGTGTGTATTGCCTGCATGTAGGTAAGTGCACCCGTGTCATGCAATGCCCACGGTGGTCAGAAGAGGCTGTCAGAGCCCCTGGGACTGGAGTTACACACAGTTGTTAGCTGCCATGCGGGTGCTGGGATTCAAACCCAGGTCTTCTGCAAGAACAACCAGTGTTCTTTACCACTGAGCATTCTCTCCAGTCCCTCACCCAAATTATTTTAAAAAATTAAGTCTGGTTTGTGTTGCCCAAACACACTGTAGTGTGGGTCCAACCCTTGGTGTGTGGCCAGCCTACCAGGAGTCACACAGCCACACTCTTAAAGAAAACTGACTCTCCCTCTTCCAGAAGCTATCAATTGTCACAAGTAGCTCTGAAGCTATGGGACTTTGTGCCCACATCCCATTTCCATGCTGATAATTCTGTCTGGTCATAGCCTGTACAGGTCTTGTACATGCGGTTACAGCCTCTGTGTGTTCATATATGCAAATGCCCTCTTGTGCCCAGAATTTTATTTTCCTTAAGAGCTGAATAGTATTCCACTGTGTAAATATACCACATTTTCTTTATCCATTGATCAGTTGATGGATATCTAAGTTGTTTCCATTTCCTGTTTATTGTGAATAGAACAGCAATGAACATGGATGAATAGTTTCTTCAGTAATGTCCTATGCAGTAGGAGTCCTACAGGAATATGCCCAAGAGTGGTATGAGTAGATCATATGTAGACCTATTTTTAGCTTTTTGAAGAAGCTCCATACTGATTTATATAGTGGCTGTACCAGTTCACACACCCATTAGCAGTGAATAAGTATTCCCCCTTTCCCAGTTCAACATTGCTGTCATTTTTTATAATTTAATTTTTTTATTATTTTTCTCTTTTTTCCTAATTTTTATTTTTTGTGCATTTCATCAATAGATCTTAATTTAAATTATATTTCTCCCTCCTTCCCACCTCCATAGTCCCCAACCAGATTTCAGATTTCTGTCATATATGTTAAGTCCTATCCTATAGTCTGATTTGTATCCCCAAATGTGCTTTAGTGTGGGTTCATCAGCCCACTCAGCCCACCAAGAGTCCCATGCCTGTAAGATACTGTCTCTCCAAGTAAATAAGAAACAATTCACTAGGAAATTGTTTTTTTTGTTTTTCTAATTGCTGTGAGAAAATACCTGACAGAAGCAACTTAAGGACGAAACAAAAGTGATTTAAGGAAAAAAAATATTCTTTTCCATTTATTGTTTGATTGTGCAGTTCCTCCTGTTGGGGAAGTCCCGCTGGTGGGAACATGAAGCAGCTGATCACATTGTATCCACAGGAAGCAGAGAGAACAGAAATGAATGATGATGCAGACCTTGCTTTCTCCATTTTTATTCAGTCTAGGACCTCAGCCTATGGAATGGTGTCACCCACACTGAGGAATGGTCTTCCCTAGTCAGTTAGATGTCTCTGGAAACATGGGAAACATCCTCAAAAACCCTCCCAGAGATGTGCTTCTTAGAGGATTCCAGATCTTGGAAGTTAACAAAGAAGATTAACCATCACAGAAACAGATAAAAGAAAAAAAAAAGAATTCAAAGTAAATGATGTACAAAAGAACAGCTATATTTAGTAATAAGCATTCCACACAAATGTCAGAGCTTACATATAACATAAATAAATGTAATATAGGTACAAAAAAGCATAATTTTATATCA
>NW_008340932.1:888213-896090 GCF_000622305.1 Nannospalax galili
TATATATATATATTTCAAATTCAAATATAAATGTTGTGCTGAATAGCTTTAGTTGCCAACATGATACACCTGGGTAGAAGGAACCTCAGCGGAGAAATTGTTTCCATTGGATTGGTCTGTGGCCATACATATCTGTGGGGCATTTTCTGGATTGTTGAGTGATGCAGGAGGGCCCAATCCACTGTGAGCAGTGCCAGCCCTGGGCAGGTGGTCCTGGAATGTATAAAAAAGCAGGTTGAGCATGGGCCAGAGGAGAAAGGCAATGAACAGTGTTCTTCCATGGCCTGAGTTCCAGGTACTCACCTAGTTTTCCAGTCTTGGCTTACCTTGCTGATAGACTGTGAACCATAAACCAAATAAACCTTTTTCTCCTCAGGCTGGTTTTCCTCAGTCTTTTTATCACAGCTATAAAGAAGCAAATAAGAATGAATGTCAAAGAAGGCAGTTGGATGCCAGGAAAGGAGAACTTGAGAACCAAGCAGAAAGCAGCTCAGCATTTGCATTTGCTTTTTCTTCCCAGGAAGCTTCCTGGGGTCAAATGACTACTATGGATCCCAGTGTTTTTTCTCTTAAAAGACAACGATCCCTGCCTTACAACATCATCTTGAAGAAGAATTATTTCTGTAGGTCTTACAACAAAACCTTTAAAGGGGTTTGTTGTTGTTGTTGTTGTGTGTATGTGTGTATGCGTGCATGTGTGTGTGTCCCTCTTCTTAAAGAGTATCTTTGGAGCTGAATTTGTATTAGTATTTTACAATTTCCATTTTAAGCAGTGTGAACATAGGTTTACTAAGGAAAATGAGAAAGAAATTCTGAGAGTGGGAAGGGCTCCAAGGCAAGAATACCTACTGCTCCCATTATTAGTAGTATATAATGTTATCCCATAAAGAAAAAAGAGATTGTTCTTAAAGTATTTAAAATTATCCGGAGGTTGGGGATTTAACTCAATGGTAGAGTGCTTGCCTAGCAAGTGCAAGGCCCTGGGTTCCATCCTCAGCTCAAAATTTAAAAAAAAAAAAAAAAAAGACTAACAAAATTATCTGAATGCTGAAAATAAAATTATGAAAGAATATAGGAACAGAAAAATAAATATTTTCCAAATATTCTAATAGTCAGTATTCAAAGACAGAAACATTATGAAAAGCAATGACAAATTCTGTTCGCTTTGAAAGTAGCAAAGGACTGACTAGGGAAAATATTTGCAGCTAAAATGTCACAGTATTGTTATGCATGATTGTTTTGATGACGTAAAGAGTATGTTTGATGAGTTAATAACTGAGCTATATGTGTTCCTAGGTCTAGCATACCAATTCTCTTATCTGCCACAGGAAAACTGTTTGTTCTTTATAATTAGTTCTTTAATCAGAAAACATGAATATAGAGATCAGTAAGTAATGCTTAAATGTTTGTGCTATGAAAATCAGATAAGCTAATGAAATCTCTGGCCCTTCTCTAGGAAATCAGTGCACCCAGGCACAAACAAAAAAATTTCATATAATTTCTCAACCCTCTAAACTCCATTCTTAGTATTTGAAACATTTCTCCAGGTCTGTCATTTTCATAACTCTATTTAGTTGTTAACGGATACCGGGTCTTTTGCTCACACCGATGCTGCCATCTGGTGGCCAAAGGTAGCCATATCATAAGAAGAAACATTTCACAAGCTTTTATTAAACACATAATGTATTTCCTAAAACAATGTGAACAGCAGATGGCTAAAACGCTAAATATACAGAAAAATCCCTAGTTAATATTGTAAAATTTTCCTGTCATAAGTACTGTATAATCAGTTTGAAACTCATTCTAAAATAGAACTGGTATTCAAAATCAGGTTTGTGAAAATGAAAGAATAATGCCATTCTGAAGGAACCTTTATTAGCAACAAATTGGAGGACAAAAAAAGCTTAAAAGCTCATCTGTATATCCTGAGGATACATGAAAAGGATGAATCCCATTTTCCTGTAATAAGGTTTAATAAGCTTTTGTTAGGGGATAGTCAATGTATGCCTCTCTTAATATTGATAAAGACAACATTTTAAAATTACGTTACCTTAAACACCAATAATAATAATAATAATAGAAGCATCAACTATTGATTTCTGAGTGCTTGCCTATAGTATCTTATTTAATTTTGATAGTAATTTAATACCCTGGTCAGCATTATCTCCATTTCATAGATATGTGTGTTAAAAAATTGTTTGAATCACACATAATTTTAGATCGTGTTCAGTTACATAACCTGAATGTAATAGTGTCATGCATCTTTATGTTCTCTCTCTCTCTCTCTCTCTCTCTCTCTCTCTCTCTCAAATCTTAGTATAGGATAGCATGAAGACAGTATGTCTCTTTTGCTCTCTCAGTCCAAAACGTTCTGCTTAAATTTTTATCTCTATATTCAAAGCATTCCAAGAATGTTTGATCATCCACTTTTGTGTTTTCCCTTCCTTTAGTAACTCATGCACTCTTTAGTGTAGGTAACTTGCTGTCAATCACGTTCTTTCATTTTTTAACGTATTTAAAGCAATGTATATCAAAATCCAAGGCAAAATTCAAGGCAATAATCTGTCAAACGTATCCTGAAGATGTACACCGGCCCCAAAGAGGTATCTAAGTGTAGATTGAGCTAACCTACATGTGATAGAAAAATCTCAAGAAACAGTAACTTGTATTTATTTTCTGTTTCACAAGGTAAGAAAGGGGTAGCCAACATAAGGCTAACCTAGCTAATATACAGTGTAAGGAATCTAAATATTTCCTCATGATCCAAGATAACTATGCAAGGTCCAGCCATTTAGTCTGAACTTCAGCTCACAGAAAGATGTCAGGAGACAGAAAAAACACTAACTTGGCAATCTAAGATTTCCCTGAAGCACTCACAAATTATCCATTGATATGTCATTGGTTAGTATTTGATCTTGTGACAACAGCATAAGGAGAATGAGAAACAGTCCACTTATGCTCCACTTCAGATTTGTCAGTGGTTAGTACTGATCACATGACAGTAGCTTCACTTTAAAAAGAGATTGGAAAACATAGTCTTTATCCTGGCTGCATGTGCTAGGACTTGCAGTTAAAATTAGGACATTGAGCAAATGGGAAAAATGAAAATTGGGATTCTTTGCAGTAACTTATATCACAGAGGTAAATCTAATGTGTTTGGCTTCTCTCTTGACCACTCTTTGTTCTCGGTAACCTGACAATCATGATGATATGAGCTATTGCCCATCTTGGCAGTATTCTCCAGACATTTTGGAATAAACAAATTCTAATAATCTATGACCTTTGTAATTTTTCTCATCTCCACAACTTCCCAGGGATACAGAATCAAACTGTTCCATGCACTGGGTTATAGAGTATCACTTGGGTTAGTCACAGTGAAACGCTGAATAGCTCATTGGCCTTACCCCTCACTTACTTTCCAAATTATCCCATAGGTATGCCATGCCACTCCACACAACACAGTGTGAACATGGGCCCCAGGGCAAACATAAGTTCCCAGGATTCGAGTTACTAGTATGAGAATATGATTGGCTGCTGGTTACTCAACTTAGTAAAGAAAGCTCTTATTTTGTTTTATTTGGGGAGTTTGTTTAAAGAATATTGCATTTTTTTCTTAATCCAAAATCATTGAAAAATAGAGATAATATGTGAATGTGCTTAACAACATCAAACTCAATTATTAGGATTCGGATTCTCAAGATTTTGCAGGATTACTGGAGACAACAGACAAGGAGTATTTACTGGCTAGAACTGTCCTTGGAGCAAATATCCAATGATGGAAGCTTAATAAAGTGTGTGTTCCAGTCATAATGAAGTATAGTCATCTGGAAGTAGAATGTGGTCATCCAAGCTGAGGGGTGGATAACTATTTTTTTCTTTTCTAGGGGACAGAACAAAGCCGGACAGGAGATATCTCCCTTCAAGTTGTTGACCAGAGTAGTTCAAGAGACTCCCAAAATTACTCAGCCTATTGCCATAGACCTTGATTGCCTCCAAGAGCTTCAAGGTAAGGCCTTATTGCTGAAGACAGGGCAAACTTCAGACACAGGACTTGGAGCAGTGGAACTGGAACTGACCTGGAAGACACCTCCCTAAAGGCTAACGTTCATAATTTTGGAGAACACCATATACTCTGATAAGGGAGAACATCAATCAATGATCCAAACCCAGCTTCAAGGCTTAATAACCACAACAGTGGCCAACACAGAAAACTCTATTAGGGCAGTAGTGGCACTTTTATCTTGGAGGTAATCAAAAGCTACCTAATTGGGCTTAAAGCCAACACAATGGGCAGAAACTCATGTGTGGTACTGTAAGCATAGCCAAATACACATGACTGCAGAGGTCATAGATCTTAGAGAAAGTGCCAAGGCTGTCACTTCCCTAGACAAATGTGATTTCTTACTACATGCTAAATCTGGATCCTTTTATTTACAGACAAATATGCCACTTACCACACGTTAAAAGAAGCTTCTTTTGCAACAGACAGATACTTTTACAAAGTTCCACAACTGGTCACATTCAGAAATAGTGAATGTGAAATGCCCAACACTAAGTAACCCATTTACAGTGGAACCTCTACACCTACGGTTTACGAAACCTTAAAGGTTTGAAGAGAATATTAATGCATCTTTCAACCCTCATCAACAAAGTTCCCTCATGAAACAGAGGGCAATGAACACAAAGCACCACAAATGGCCAAAGCATAGAGAATAAGAGTCTACAGAATGTGGGTCTGTCCCGACCCACAGGACAGTCAACGTGGGTATCTGGAGGGAGGAGAGGGGATGGAAAGGGACAAGAGATGCGAAGAATGGAGACAAGACAGGCTTTCTGATCAAGTCTCATTTAATGAACATCTACACAAAGTCTTTATAGTGAGGAGAGGGGGAAGTTGGCAGGGACAAATCCATTGAAGTAAAGCAATTCAATTAACAGAACGATTATCACAATAATACCACACCAATTGATCACAGAGTAAATTCCATATTAACACAATTCTATATAGCAAGTTATAAATCAATTAAGAGGTTACACTTGTATGATTACAGAGTAATACCAAAGTTTCTTAGTAATTACATGAGAAAATGAGGGAGTCTCTCAAGCGTTAAGTGCCCAGGTTAGAACAACATGTTTGTGAGAGGCTTTCAAGTATAGTCATTTGGTTAATCTCAAACCAGGCCAGCCTTGATGTCTGAAAAACAGCTTTGCCAAGAATCAGGTCTTGCTATTTCCTGGGGTAGGGGCCTACGGCTCCCGACATGGGTCCTTGGCCAGGACTCCCTTATTAAACTGTACCCACCCAGGGCTCAGGGATCATTGTGGAAGAGGGGGTGGAAAGATTGTAAAAGCCACAGGATGAGGTGCATGAACACATGGATACAGAGTCTTACAGGTTCCTGGGGACTTGCACATATGAACTTAACAATGGTGACAGCATGCATAACATCCACACAAACACAAGCAGACAAAACCAGCATAGAACTGTGGAAATGGGCAGTGGGCCACAAACTTAGCCAAAGAACTATGTGACAGCTGATTACTGCTGGATAAGGAAGACTTGATCATTTTCAAAGGAGGAATTCTAGATAGGCTGACTAGACTCCAGTGAATAAATGTTCACTGAAGAATATCAGGGGATACTAACTTGACTTGATAGGCCTTAACATAAATGACAGGATGTATGAAATCCACTGATAGTCTTGAGAGGGTACAGATGGGGAAGGGGGTATAAAGATGACTAAGATGCTGTGTGTGAGATACACAAAAATTCAATAAAAAGAAAAGAAAAAGATAAAAGGGGAGAATATGTCTTCCAGCAGCAGAAAAGTCTCTCCCAATATCAGTAAAGAATATTCAGATGGATAGGGTAACAAAGTTCACTGTAAATCCAGGTTACCTCCACAATTAAAGAACAAACTGGGTGATAAAAATATAAGAACTTCTCATGCTATTTAATTATTTTATACAATTAAAAGTACCTTAGTCAAACACTTATGCTAAAAAAAAGATTGAGTCCAAGTACCAGAATATTTAATAATGAACCAGCAGGGAGATGAAGAAAAATGGGAAATCAATAGCTGTCATGGAAGTGTGACATTCATGAGTCCAGAGCACAGAGCTTGCCCAGTACTGTCACACAGTCTATAGTGTGTTCATTACACAGAGCTCTGGGTTCCAGAAAATAAGTGTCTGCTACGGACGACAGGAACTGATACACCATGGATTTAGAAACCTTTGCTGTCAAGCATAAGCCCACCCTTAAAAGTATTTTTTTAGTTTAAAAAAAAGGCATGTATTTTACTTTACTACAACCAGCAAACACCCTCATACCTGAGATTGTTTATCCTATCTTCCATCTAGTAAGTTATTTCAAAAATAAGTCATATAAATAAAAGAGGAACTTTCTGAAATAAGTATTAATCCAATCACTAGCATTCTGTTGGTACAGTTTCTGTCTCTGTAGCAACTGACCTCATGACGCCTTCTCTCTAGGAAAACTGCAGCATGAAGCTGTGAAGAGCCCTTTCTATCTGTCATCTGAACTGTCTGAGTCCACAGTTCCCTGCAGAGCCTGAACAGCCATCCTGAACCCAAACCAGCCTATTCTAACTCCTAGGAACGTGCTATAGATAGAATAATTGTAATACTCAAAGCAAGTTCAGCTGTCCCCTAGAGAAGAAGAAAAGGGATTTGATGGTGTTTTTCTACCAGTGGCTCCTAACAAGGCACTCAGCTACCCAGCAACCTCATAATCAAATCCTTATGAGCAGCTTTTTGGGTTAAATCTACAATCTACTCTTTCCTTGCAATCCTGAATAGTGTTTCCCGCTTTTCCTAATCAGGTGTAGAATTTGTTATAATCTAGGCATGATTATATGTTTTTAAATTTGCTTTTTTTTTTTTTTTTGGTCTTTTTGAGAGAGGGTCTCCCTGTAGCCCTAGCTGTCCTGGAACTCACTATGTAGACCAGGCTGGCCTTGAACTCACAGAGATCCGCCTGCCTCTGCCTTCCAAGTGCTAGTATTAAAGGCATGCACTACCACGCCCGGCTTAAATTTGCTTTTATTGAATTTTTGTGTATTTCATAAAAAAACATCTCAAACAATCTTAATCATTTTTGTACCGGGGTGCCTACCAACATCCTCCCATATACCATCCCCACACACTGGAACCCATATATTCTGTCATCTGTCATAAGGCCCACTGTGTCAAATCACAGTCCCCAGACATTCCCCAGTGCAAGTCTATCCACTGAGGTCTAGTCAGCCTATCTAGAGACCCTTGTTTTAGGAAGATCAGCTCTTCCTCACCTAGCAGTAGTCAGTTGCCAATAATTCTTCAGCTAATATTGGGGTCTGTTGTTCATTTCTCCAGTTCTATGCTATGTTTTTGTTTGCCTGAGTTTGCATGGGACTTGTGTATGCTTACAGCATTGCCTTAAAAATCATATGAACAGGGTCCCAGGAGCCTGTAGGACTGTTTCCACATGGTCATGCACCTCCTCCATGGCTCTTATAATCTTTCTGCCTCCTCTTCCACAATGCTCTCTGAGCCCATTTTTTTTTTTTTTTTTAAGAGAACATTTTTATTTTGCATTTAGTTGCTAACTTTTTTTTTAATTTTTAAAAATGATTTATTTAATAACAACATACTTAGAAGAAGCATATCATTACAACACAATTGACATATTCAATAACGGTTTCCTGAGGTAGGATGCATCTCTTTCAAAATTGGCTGTAAATTTTTAGGTTTACAGTTGAATTATTACAGTTATACAATATTGTACTCAGTATAAACCCTATAAGACATAAATTAAATGATGTTTTAACCTTTAAAAAAGATCTCCATTTCATTATTAAAATACACAGTTTCAT
>NW_008340932.1:896294-904960 GCF_000622305.1 Nannospalax galili
GCCAAGGAGACCCCACCAGATGGACTTGAACCAGTGTCCAGTCTATAAAGAGGAGGGTCAACATGGAGGAATCATTTCCTCCATGCTTCCAAGAGAAGCCAACAATGGTCGAGCAGGACCTTTGACTTATCTTCACATAGATGGAACTGGTAAAAGAAAGGAGCCAGGGGCTCCTCTTAAGCCCATGGGACCCCTGAGGAACAGATCTTCAAACGACCTCAAGAGTAAAAACAAATCAGTTTATCTGGTCCAATTGTATGTCCTTAAACACCCAAAAGGGAAGTATAACCAAAGATTAAAGGGGCCAATATAATTTCATAAGAACATACATATATATAGCTAAAAGTTACTTGACAAACAGCAAAGCCAGACAGGGGATACCTTCAGTCGAGCTGATGGCCAGGATGCATAAAGGCTCTTTCAGATAGTAACCCAACACACTACTGGAAAAATGAACAGCAGATCCCAATTCTATCCAAAGGAATACTGACAATGGATTGCCGTAGATGAGGAACAGCTGACCCTCCTGGAACAGGGACCTCTGGCTGACTAGATTTACCAGAAGGGCAGACAGGGGGAATGGATGAGGGTGCTGAGCCCATTTTTATATCATGATACATTCAAGTATCATTTTATCTTCCCTGAAAATAACTAGTTTCTGAACTCTTGAACACATTTTAAGATCAGCAGAAAGTTGTTAACCATCAACTGTATTTTTTTAGTTGGAAGCAAAAATAACATTAAAATAGGTTATAGAAACATTGGTTTATTTATTTATTTATTTATTTATATTTATTAAAGACAAAATCACATTATAGAGTCCAGGCTTAAACTCATTCTACAACCCAGGCTGGCCTAGAACTGTATCCTCCCACCACAGCCTCCTGAGTCCTGGAATTTACAGGTATATGCTATCATGTCAAGTTTATAATTTTTTCTAGCTTTCTCATTCATTTTTTAAAAATATTATTTTATTTTTAGTAATGCATATATGTATATGGGATTGTACACATGTGTGCAGGTTCCTGCAGAATCTAGAATAGGGCAATAGATTTCTTGAAGTTGGGGTTACAATCAGTTGTAAACTTTCAGACATTGGGGGTCTTCTGGAAGAGCAACAAGTGCTTTGAACCCCTGAGTCACTTGCCCAGTCCCTTCTTTCCCATTCACTTTTATCTAAAAAACTTGGGGCAGGGGGTTCCTGAATACCAAATAGAGAAATATCAGATTCAAAAATCATAGAGATCGAAACATTTTTGTCAATGTTCAAATGATTATAGGATTTCTATTTTTTATAATATTTTATTTATTATTTTTATGTGTATGAGTGTATTGCCTGCATGTATGTGAGTGCACCCGTGTCATGCAATGCTGCAGAGGTCAAAAGAGGGCTTCAGATTCCCCTGGAACTGGAGTTAAGGACAGTTCGCAGCAGCCATGTGGGTGCCTGGAATCAAACTCAAGTCCTCTGCAAGAACAGTCAGTGTTCTTAACCACTGAGCCATCTCTCCAGCCTAAAGGGTTTCTATTTTTAATCAATGTTACTGTTTTACATTTCTGCAAGTTCTGCAATTATCATTTTATTTTTGGAAGCTAGAAGAAAGAAAACAGGCATAAAATGAATGAACATTAGGAAATTATTTAGTTAAATTATTTTTAAGCTAAGTAATCTGCTTTCCTGTTTATACTCAGTTTTGCCTACAGGAAAAGGAGGAAAACATGTTACAATGGGTCACCAGGGTCTGGATGTTTGCATGGTCCCTATTAATATGGTTGTATTTGTAGGTCTAGGATTTATTAAATCTTAACTTCTTTCCAGTTATATATAAATATATGTATATATATATATATATGTACATATTATATACATGAAACAACCCTGTGTTTGACTAGGAATTTTTAGCATTTATGATGAAAAAGAGTTTAACCGTAGATAATAAAATAGAAGCCATATGAAAGGGCAGAAGATGCCAACGTCATATTCTGCAAACTGCTTGGCGTCTTTAGATGAATCTAGGTAATCCAGTCATGGAGGAAACTGTGCTTTGCCTTGCCCCTGCATTCTGTTCTTGATAGGAACTTAATTTTTGATGAAAAGCTTGCTCTTGGTGATCGTCCTACCCATGGCCGCTTTCACCTCTTTGTTTCTCAGGCTGTAGATGAGAGGGTTCAGCATGGGGATCACAGCCGTGTAGAACACGGACACCACCTTATTGAGGTCCAGAGAAGAAATGGCGCTTGGCCGCACGTAGATAAAGAAGAGTGTCCCATACAAAATGGAAACCGCTGTGACGTGGGAAGAGCAGGTGGAGAAGGCTTTCCGCCTCCCCTCTGCAGAGCGGATCTTCAGGATGGCGACAAGGATGTAGAAGTAGGAGACTATTATGGTGGTGCTGCTGACCACCAAGACAGCTCCTGCCACAATGAAAACTAACAGTTTATTTATCCAGATGTCAGCACAAATGAGGGAAAGGATGGGAGACATGTCACAGAAGAAATGGTTAATAATGTTGGAGCCACAAAAGGGGAGCCGGAAGGCACCTGTTGTGTGAGTCATGGTGTTGAAGAAACCTACTGCATAGGGTCCTACCACCAGCTGAACACAGAGTCTCTGGGACATGGAGACTGAATACAACAGTGGGTTACAGATGGCCACATAGCGGTCATAGGCCATGGACGCCAACAGGAGACACTCAACGGCCACGAAGAAACCAAAGAACCACTGCTGCAAGGCACAACCCAAGAAAGAGATGGTTTTCCTCTCTGCAAAGAAGTCAGTGAGCATCTTGGGACCTACGACTGATGAAAAACAGATATCCACAAATGACAGGTGGCTGAGGAAAAAGTACATGGGTGTGTGAAGACGGGAATCGATGCGAATCAGAGTAATCATGCCCAAGTTCCCTGTCATAGTAACGAGGTAAAAAAGCAAAAAGAGCAAGAAAAGGAACACCTGAAGCTTAGGGTGATACTTCAAGCCGACGAAAACGAATTCTGTGATCTGTGTGTAGTTCTCATTAGCCATTGGTTGGGTTTGGTTTCTATGGCAGGAAAAACAAAGAGCTAATAATATATTTTATGTCTTAAAATTGCATCATAATGCATAAGAAATTGCAGATTGAAGTTACTTGGGAACATTGATTTTGAAAATGCTAAGTAAGGGACTAGAGAGATGGCTCAGTGGCTGAGCACTTAATGCTCTTGCAGAGGACCTGGGTTCAAGTCCCAGCACATGCACGGTGACTAACAACTGTCCTCAACTCCAGTTCCAGTGAATCTGATGTCCTCTTCTGACCTCCTCGTGCACTGCAGATCATGGGTGCACTTACACACATGCACATAATACTCCCATACACAAAAACTAAAAAAAAAAAAAGAAATTTTAAAGACTTATCAAAATGCTGTCAAAATCTATTTTAATTAACTATCATCTGAAGAGTAATATGACTTAAATGTTTTAAAGGGAAAATTAGGGTGTAAATATGAAACAGTTCAACAATTGAAAACCTATAAAATGACTAGTCTAGCAGGATAAACATTATTGTTTTCGTGGAGTTTCCATTTCTTAAATAACCTTTCCAAATTGAAATTTAAGGGGGAAAAAAACTATTTTGGTTGAGTGTGGGTATCTCAGTGAAAGGACACCTTACCTAGAACCTGCCATTCCTGGATTTTATCCTAATGCTGCAAAAGCAACTAAGTTAATAAAGATAATTTCCTGAGAATATACGAGTGCAGTGGTGAAGTAATTTTCTACATGGGAAGACTAGAAGAATCAAGTAAGAAAGACCGTGAGGGCAGGAAGGAGATGAGAAAAGGTGGGGGGAGAGTAATCAAAACACGTTGTATACATGTTTGAAAATGTTACATTAAAAAAATAGTAAAAAGAAGTTGAGCAAGAATAAAAAATAAAATTAAAATAATAGTATGGAAGTTACAATGGGAAAAACCACGTACACTGATTTCAGTTGTTAAGATAGTAAATAAATAAACCTAGAAAGAAATTTTTTAACATTTATTTGAGAAGAGTTGTGTGCAGCTCGGTGGTAGCAACAACAATAAACACTTCTTACCCATCAAATTTATGTTCATTTCTCTCGTTAACCTGCCTTCTAAATATTTATTTTTATACACAGCGATCTGAGCATGGAAGCCCCTTTTTGCGGTGGGTAGTGGTCAATAAAGAGATTCATAATTGTCAAAGTGCTGAGAATAAGCACTGTAGGTGCTCAGTCCTAAGAGAGGTATCTACGTTAAATCACTCCCAAGGGGACATGATGGAAGAAGCGGGAAGAATGTAAGAACAGGGGGATGGGGAGGAGTGCAGTGAAAGGGTGTCTTCCGGGCATGACATAGGTATTGTACTCATGAACTCATAGCAGTTTTAATGACCAGGATAAGGCCTGCACAAGATCAAGCTTGTCAAAATGCCAGTAGGGCCAGGTGTTATGGCGAACGCATTTAATCCTATTACTTAGAAGGCAGAGGCAGGTGGAAGATTGTGAGATCAAGGTCAGCCTGGTCTACATAGTAGGTTCCAGGTGAGCTGGGGCTACACCTTGTCTCAAAAAAATTCCAGCAGAACCTGGGGAGATGCTCATAAGGCCACGCCCGTACCTGAGAGCTACTGGCAATTAATAGCTTCTGGGAAAGAGAGAGTCATATTTCTCTGGGTATGTAGCCACTGGTAGGTTCCCTATGCTTCAGTGGATGTCCCCACATCTACGCTATTGGGATTCAGCGGATTATTAAAAAGAAAGTGAAGGCATAAAGTTAGGAGGGAAAAGTGCTATGGGAGGATGTGGGTGGAGTTTTGGGAGGGAGGTAGGAATGGATATGGTCAAAAATATTGCATGCAAATATGAAATTTTCAAAGAATAAAAATATTAAAATTATGTGTACACTGTTGCATAAAATGAAATAAAACAGGACTCCATACAATTATTCTTCAGCAGCAAATAAACCTTCTTGTATCTATTCTAAGAAAGATTGAAAATTAGGCAGTTTCAGGACTGGCGAGATGGCTCAGTGGACAGACAGCTTAGGGCTCATGCATAAGTGCGGTATTTCAGGTCCCCCCAAACCACATACTCTGCACATCTGTAATCCCAGATTTCCTATAGGAAGATGGGAGGCAGGGACAGGGGAATCCCCACAGGCTAGCGAGACCAACACACACAGCAACAAGCAACAAGAGGCTCTTTTTCAATAAAGATGGAAGGGAACAATGCCCAAGGTTGTCCTCTGACCTCTACAGGCATGCCTGCATGCTGTGACATATGGCCACTCTCTCTCACACACACGTACACACACAAACACATACTATACACACAAATATGCATACATACACATAAAAAGACACATTTTTAGTTAGGCAGTTTCATATGTATGAATATTTTTTCAATATATGTTAAAAAGAAATTTATGGAACAATGTCTACCTTATAATAGCAGGATCATTTATAAACCCTCAGCATTTTCTTTCATTATAATTACTTAAATTTGGTGTAAATAAAATGAAAAGAGTCTGGAAAGATAGATATCAAATCAGAAGGCATTGCCTCTGAGCACAAAGGGCCCGAGAAATGTATTTGAGTGAATAATAAAAAAGACTCGCCCTTTAATCTAGCAGTAATCTGCAATTTAAATTTTTAATAGAAGGAGAAAATATACACATATAGAGCCTTTCTAATAAAAAGAAATCAAAATACAAAAGATAATAGTAATCTAAATCAATTTCTTTTTATTAATATTTTTAAAATATTTTACTTATTATTTTTATTTTATGTGATTGAGTGTATTGCCTGCATGCATGTAAGTGTACCCATGTCATGCAGTACCTGAAGAGGTCAAAAGAAAACAGATTCCCCTGGAAATGTTTTGAGACAGGGTCTCCCAGTAGCCCCAGCTGGCCTGGAACTCACTATGTAGACCAGGCTAGCCTCGAACTCACAGAGATCTACCTGCCTATGCCTCCTGAGTGCTGGGGTTAAAGGTGTGTGCCACCACACCCAGCTTTATTTATTATTTTTATTTTGTATATGAGTGTATTGCCTGAATGTGTGTGAGTGCACCTGTATTGTGCAATGCCTGTGGAGGTCAAAAGAGGGTGCTAGATCACCTGGAACTGGAGTTGCGGGCGGTTGTTAGCTTCCACTTGGGTTCTGGGATTTGAACCAGGGTCCTCTGCAAGAGCAGTCAATGCTCTTAAATGCTGATTCATAGCTCCAGCCCCTAAATAATTTTTTAAAACATTTCAACAATCAAATACAAAGGAAAGAAAAAGTAGCCTGGGACAGAAACAAAAGGAGGTAAGAAATCTATGCATTATAGGAGGTAGAAAGTGAGAAAAATTTCAAGTCATAGATTTAGAAACCTAGATTTCAAAGGTTCTAAGAAGCAAAGTTTAGACTATAGAAATGATACCAAGTTACAAAATCACTTTAAACTCTGGGGTGCTAGTGGCTGGGTGTACAGTTTTCACAATACAACAAATCCTAGGCTAGACAGAACATGAGAAAACAGACAAAAACTGTGTGTATTCAACTGAGCAGATCCTTACAAGTGTCAGTACATTTGATTTCCACCCGAGTGTGGGTCAGGGATGTGAGATCATCATCACTCTCAGAACAGACGAAGAAAGCTCTAAATGTGGAAAGCATGTGTCTAAAGACCCGGAGCTGGTATTTCCCAAGGCAGCTAGATGTCCACTGTTCTGACTAAATTCAGACTCTGATCTCTCCACAATAACACTCTCCCAGGAGGGAACCTCAGATCTTCCAATATCCTAAGGCAAACCTACACATTTTTCTCCAACAATACAAATTAGTCAAAGCTAAAAGCACGTTTAAAAGTAAATTTGTGTTAAATACAAGTAAATCAGTGAGATCCCTGAGAAATAATGCTTTGGACTGAAATTTGGCTGCAAATCACATTTTTGTATTCAGCTCCCTTACTGTCTGCCACACCTCATGTCTTAAGTGTGATCTGTGACCCATTACAAGTATATTGATGTTACCACACATGCAACGCAACGGGAAGCCCAAGAATTCTCCCATTCAGTGATAACCATTCTGTAAGTGTGGCTCAAGGAAGTGTGAAGTTCTGTGTACTTGGAGATTGATTTTATTTTATCATAACTTTGCAAATCTATAAGATCTTGCAGAGTTTTAATCTAATTACCATCTGACAAAGGGCATTGCTCTATGACAAATTTTAAATGTCACCCACTTTTGTTATCTCACAGATCCATTTAATTCACTTCGAAATTTTAAAAGTATAAACAAAGAGTAAAATGTAGATTTTAAATATAACGTACACTTACCTTCTAATGAATCCCTTCCTCCTTTGAAGGTGACAGAAAGTTAAAATACAGCATCAGCTGAACTCCTTGTCAAAATGTAGCCCATCCCCCCTCCTGCCTGTTCCTCTGCATAGAGAAGAGGCAGAGTCTTAGTGGGAATTATTTCACTTTATTCATTGTCTTCCACCCACAGAATTAGCAAGACTCCACTTTAGAGCAAACTGTTCTTCCCAAGTGTAAACTCCAGAAGCACTCACATCGTTTTCCATCCTGGGAGACTCTGCGTCCCCAGAGTACTCTGCACCTTGGGAATTTTATTGCTGAGAGGTAAATAAATTAAAATGTTCTTGCTCCTATAAAACTGTGTAAAAAGAATCCACTGGGATCAACTTATTTTTTTCCATGTTTGACTGAGTAATCTTATTTTTGTTAAATTCCTTCCTAAACAAGTAATTACTTAAAAAATCTTTTGTAATGATATAACAATGACAGAGTTTCCCCCACAAATATTTCTAGAAATGTCCCCCCCTCAAATTTTCTAGAAATGTTCAATGTTTTCTAGAAATGTTGAACATTTTTCTAGAAATGTTCGATGTTCTAGGTGATAAGCCACAAAGATTAACTTGGTACCTCAAGTGCTGTGCCTCTTAGAACTCTAAAAATAAAGGAAATTAATTTAGATGGCTATATTTATCCTGGTTGGGTTAGTAAATGGTGAGGAAATCTCAAATCCAGCATTGTGATCCCTCTGTCAGTTCTAACCTTTTAAAAATCTTCACCAACGACCACTGGCTAACTCTCCAGGCCTGCTCTCCCGCCCTCAGGCCTCTCTGGGGGTAAGTCTACCATGCAGCCCTCCCCGCCTTGACTCCGCCAGCCGCACTCACCCTTCCATCTCCCCCGCTGTTCTCTACTCCTAGCTTGGGCCCTGTGCCATTCCTAGTCTTGGGGCCCCAGACACCTGGGGAGCCACTGCTGATTCCTGACCCTGTTCACCCCCACCGGCTTGGTGCCTTCCTTGGACCCCAGGAGCACTGCCTCTAGACCCGGCCCACGCCCCCACCTCTCTCTGCTTCCTGATCCTGCAACACCCGCCACCCTCTTTCTGGGGCTGACAGCCTCTTTCTGAGGCTCCCAGGCTTACCTTGCCTCTCCCTGATCCTTTGCATCCAGTACAACCCAGCTACTCAGTCCACTCCCTGGGAAATCTTGGGGCTTATTCCCACCCCATCAGCCTTTGCATCCCTGCGTGGCATGGCCACAGCCATCTGACACACATTGGAAGTGGGCCACCGCGGAACTCCTGAAGACAAAATCAGTCCAGCCACATCAATATAAAATCAAAAGAGAGAACCAGAAGCTTA
>NW_008340932.1:910534-920736 GCF_000622305.1 Nannospalax galili
CAAGACAGTACGGCGGTGGGGGGATGAGTTTTGTTTTGTTTTGTTTTGTTTTGTTTTGTTTTGACCTAGTGATCATTAGCTAAATGACTAAAATAGTATCCTGTGGCTAGAGCAGCTGGGCACTCAGCACTCTCTCTCTCCTGGTATGCAAACATAGCACCAGGTAAGAATGGAAGAGCCACAGTGGATCTCAGAGTAAAGTGGCCAAAGTCCAGTGGGATGAGTTTTGTTTTGTTTTGTTTTGTTTTGTTTTGTTTTGACCTAGTGATCATTAGCTAAATGACTAAAATAGTATCCTGTGGCTAGAGCAGCTGGGCACTCAGCACTCTCTCCTGGTATGCAAACATAGCACCAGGTAAGAATGGAAGAGCCACAGTGGATCTCAGAGTAAAGTGCCCAAAGTCCAGTGAAAAAGAAGATGACTTTGTCCCCAGGAAGCACCACAGACCCTGGGATGGGAAGTGCGTCTGTCCATACACCCTGCTGTGGGGTATTTGGTGAGCTCTCTGGTTGAGCATAACACTAGTTCCTTCAACTTTCAGAAAATCAGAAAACTAAAACAATGGCTTACTGCCTTTTAAGCAGTCAAGTATAGTGTTTCTGGGTAGAAATGGGCACCATGAAATTGATATTGCACATTTCTACTGCTCAGATGCTTTGGGCCTCAAAAAGGCAATACTGGGTGGCAGGCCTGTTCCTTACAGTATTCAGTGACAGGGATAGAAAACACAGCCCAGATGGCTGCAGAAGACTCAGAAGTCCAGCAAGCGGGGCTGACAGGCAGACACCTCTATGAATCATGGAGCCAGAAACTCCAGCAGCGTAGATGAGAGGCACCAATGTGAACCTGGACTGACAGAGCCATTTGGTACAGTGTACCTGTTCCCGATATCCTCCCGGATAGGAGATTCTGTTGGAACTGAGACTATAGTTCAAGCGGATGAAGATACAGGAGTGCTCAGTATCCTGAGGCAATGTGTAAACTTTATTAATGGTTTAAGCATTTTCACATTTAAGAATCTATGTATTTTCTTTTTGGTACTTTTCTGGAAATTCTAAGCCATACTATGCCCTGTTATAATTTTAATATTTTCTGTACAAAGGTTAAATGATTTCTTATGCCTAGGAGAAATTGGTAGCCCATCAGTGTTCATTTTATTAATTCTTCCACAGAAACTGTGTAATGCCCCTTGGTTTTTGCATGTGTTACAGTATGTCCAGTTTTAAATATAACATCAAGTCTGTGTTACTGTTTAAAAAAAAAATCTTCACCAACTCATTCACGAAGTTTTCAAGCATCTCTGTCTCTTAGACTTCAATGTTATTGAGAAGGTGTTCCTCAAATTAGACTTCCTCCCAGACATCTTCACAGGTACACTATGAAATGCCATCAAGTTGTATGACTAATTCACAACAGAGTTCAGCAAAACTATTGACTGAGATGTTTATGTGGTATGAGGTTGTTGATAGAGTCAACACATGTATCAGAGCAGTGTTGTTATTGAAGAATAAAGAACTCAATACCAACAAGTAGTTTTAAATGATCAGGGTGATGCAGAAGCAAGCATTTAAAACATAAAGATACTTAAGAAAGAATTAAAAAATTTATTTGCTACACATTGGTGGTCCTGAAGACCACTTGAAGTCCAATTTTTCCCCTTATGATTTATTCAACTTTGATAGTGTTTATTCTCAAAGCATCAATGCAGTAAGTCTCTCTCTGTCTCTCTCTGTCTCTCTCTCTCTCTCTCTCTTTCTGAAACTAGATATCTTTGTGTAACCAGAGCTCACCTCCAATTTAACCCCCCCCCCCCCCAGCTTGTAGAGAATAAAAGACTGCAAAGACCGTGTCCCTGGATAGGACTCCTAATTAAACCTCATCAGCCTATGGCTCAGGGACCATTGCAGAAGACAAGGAGGAAAGATTGTAAGATCCAGGGTTGATGCACAATTATAAGAAAACAGAGGCTTTCAGAGGCTCTGGAAACTTGCTCATATGCTCAATGCTCAATGGTGAAAGCTTGGAGACCCAGGCTGACCCAATCAGACAGAAACCAAGCATAGAATTCAGGAAATAGGCAACAAGCCCCAAACCTAGCTAAGGGACTTTAGTAATTAATTATTTTAGGATGAGGGAGAGGTGATCTTTTTTAAGGGTATGACTGTAGATAGGCTGACTAGACCCCAGTGGATGAACTTGCACCAAGGGAAATTTGGGCACAAATACTTGACTAGATAGGAGTTAACACATATGACAGAATGCATGAAATCCAGTGGGCAGGCTCCTGGGGTGCAGATGGGGGAGGGGGTATAATTTGATTAAGATCTACTTATGAAATACACAAAAACTCAATAACAATATTTTTAAATGATAAACAACAGAGTTCTCCACACTGATTTACACAGTGATTGAACCAGTTTACAATCCTACTATCAATGAATAAGCATTCCCCTCTCCCCAAATCTAGGTGAGCATTTGGTGTCATTTGATGTTTTGATCTTAGCCATTTTGACTTGACTAAGATGAAATACTAAGGTAGTTTTGATTTACAAAGGATATTGAACACTTTTAAAGTTATTTATTAGCCATTTTTATTTGTTCTTTTGAGTCCTCCCTGTTCAAATCCATAGCACATGTTTTAATTGTGTCCTTTGTTTTCATGCTTGTTTTTGAGTTCTTTATTGAAAATTTGAAAATTTTCTCCCTCTCCATGGCTTCCTCTTCACTCAATTGATGGTTTTTTCTTTACTGTAAAGAAACTTTTCAGTTTAATGAGGTCCCATTCATCAATGTTGACCTTGATTCCTTAGCAACTCAAGTCCAATCTAGAAAATCATTTCTCACACCTATATCTTGTCGCATACGGCCTAGATTTTCTTCGAATAATTTCAGCATTTCAGGATTCACATTGAGATCTTTGATCCACTCAGAGATGACTTTTGGGCAGGGTGATAGACATGGGTCTAATTTCATTCTTTTTCATGTGGATATCCAGTTTGGAGAAGGAAGTTTGATATAGGTGTCCAATTCAGGGATAATAACTCTACAGTCTCATTCTCTACATACTGTCCAGTTGTGCGTCTCTGTGTTTATCACTCTCTGGTGCATGAGGAAGCTTCTCTGATGAGAGTTGAGAAATGCATTTGTCTGTGAGTATAAGTCAGGAGGAGTCACTTCAATACTCTATCTAGAAGAATAATAGAATTATGCTCTCCCCTGTTGTTTCTGGCCTGCCTAGCCACATGTTCCTAGGCCTGATATCAATGTTAGGTATGGTCTCTGTCTTATTTTTCTTTCTCTGATTTTATTCATCAATTTCATGGTTTTAGGTTTTGTATTTAAGACTTTGACCTAGTTTGAGTTTATTTGTGTACATGGTTAAGATTTAATATTCTACTTTTGAATACCTAGTTTTGTCAGAACTGCTTATTAAAAAAACTTACTGGGGACAATCCTCAATATCATTAACACTTAGGGAAATGCAACTAAAAACCACAGTGAGATACATGTGATCACAGTCAGAATGACTATTATAAAAATGATTATTCATGATTGACAGACTGAGCTGTAAATGGCTGTGTCAGCTCTCCAGTCCCAAGGCTCACAGAACAGAGTGGAATAGCGGGTAAAGCATTAATAGGGGGTAAAGCATTAATGCATCTCTCATCTCTCATCAGTGACGCTTCCTCATACAACAGAGGCTGATGGACACAGAAGGTCACAAGTACCCAAAATGTAGAGGATAAGAGACTGCAAAGTGTGTGCTCCTAATTAAAACTCAGCCACCCAGGGCTCAGGGAACATTGAGGAAGAGGGGGCAGAAAGATTTTAAGAGCCAGGGGTGGTGCATGTCCACAAAGGAGTCCTCCAGGCCTAAAGGACCCTGCTCATATGAACTTAGGGCAATGGTGTCAGCATGCACAAGCCCCATGAAGCTCAATCAGAAAAAACCCAGCATAGAACTGGGAAAACGGGTAGGAGGCCCCAATCTTAGCTGAAGAACTATGGACAACTGAACATTTTTGAGTAAGGGAAAGAATCACTCTTTTTTAAGGTTTTAATAGGCTGACCAGGCTCCAGTAGATGAACCCACACAGAGGGCCATCTGGGGACACACACTTGATTTGATGGGCCTTAACATATATGACAGAATGCATGAAATCTTGTGGGTGGGCTATGCAGGAGGTGTGCAGGTCAGGAGGGATTATAAACATGATTATGATATATTGTATGAAATTCAATAAAGATCTTCATTTAATATAAAGTTTATTTAATTTTAAAAGTAACAAATGTCAGAGGGGATGTTAAATAAAATGCACTAACTGTTTTCACAGTTAGTGGGAATTTAACTAAGTCTATCTATTATGGAGATGAGTAGAAAATTCTTCACAAAACTAAAAATGAGTCTGGCATATGATCTAGTAATCCCACTTTTGGGTGTACATTGAAAGAAAATAAAATCAGCAAACCTGCATGCTGGTCTTATTGTGGCACCATTCATAGTTGCAAAGATATAGCATGAACCAAGGTATCCGCCAATGAACAAATAAAATGTGCTATAGATACCCACTGGAATTTTATTCATTCATAAAAATTGATATCCTAGGCAGGCGTGGTGGCACACACCTTTAATCCCGGCACTCGGGAGTCAGAGGCAGGTGGATCTTTGTGAGTTCAAGGCCAGCCTGGTCTACATAGTGAAGTTCCAGGACAGCTGGGGCTACAAGGAGACCCTGTCTCAAAAAGACAAAAAAAAAAAATGATATCCTACCATCTTCACAAAGCAAAACTAAATAGCATCACAGCAAGTGAAATAAACCAGACACAGAAAGACAGGTATTATATGTATTCTGTTTTAGGTGGAAACTAAGAACAGTCATCCTGACTGTAAAACAGTGACTCTTAGAATTTGGAAAGCAGAGTTAGATAATTGGGAGGCTAGATTTGATTAGTGAACAATGTATGCAGATTTTGAATTATTGTATGGAATTCCACTAAGATGTGATTAATACATACTAATCAAACCAAAATGAAATATTTTAAAAGTCAGTAACATATGAAGGAACTCAAATGTCAAAGAGTTCTGAGTGTGTTTGGCAGATAGGGAAGAATTAGACATCACATTTGAGAAGAATCAGAGTTGTACCCAATATATCTTACTTTAATTAGACCTTTATTTTATTTTGACTTGTTGAACTTTAGTTCAATAAGCTGTTCTCTAGTAAGCTGTTCACCTTCTCTATCGGCACTGAACATCATTTCCTTGAGACAGTCAAGCCCAGGACATTGTGCAAGGGAGAGTCTGAAGCTAGGACACTCCACTGGAGTAAGTTGTTTGTGTAACATGACACAAATCCAGGATAGCCACCACCCTCTGCCTGTCATACTTGGGTATGGCTCGACCAGTCCATGGAAAACAGTTAATAACCATAGAGCAGAGATGTCAACATTGCCATTTAAAGTATTCTATTGTTGTCATCGGAGAGTAAATGAAAGATAAGGCAGCATCCAGATTTCACTGTCAATTACTGTAACTTCAGAAGTCATTTATAGAGTGCTTTTTATTTATGTTTCAACATTCCTGTTTGGTAATTGAATACCAAGAAAGGCTAAACTGATCTGTCTCTAGAATTTGTTTCTGATATCTACCTATAAATATCCTATGATGTTCAAAGTCAAACATAAAAGGATACATAAGTATCTAAAAAGGGAAACATGAGGTTGAAAATGTAAGATGACATGCCTATTGTGTGTTTAACATCTCTAGGCAGCTTATGGCTAATTCCCTGTACATAGAAATAACAACCAGTTCATCCTAAGTACATCTCACAGTAAGCAGCATCTATGACCAGTTGGGTTAATCAGTTGTAAAGAATGACAAATAGTTTGGAAACATTTACTTTTAACCCATTATTTAAACTTTTCACAGAAAGTACCACAGAAACACATATGGATGAGAAAATTTGACAGAAGTGAAGGATTCATCCTTTTAAGATTCATAGAAGATATGAGGTTTTATACAGATATGAAATAAAACTAATAAAAAATCCTTCATATGTGTTCATCCGTTGAAAACACTGAGCATAATCATAATATACTCTATATATTGTGTGATTTTCAAAAATATTATTTTAAATTATATTAAGATATTGGGAAATACTTTTTTCATTTTTTTCATATGTTTTTTCATTTATGTCATCAGTCTCCTAAGAAATATCACCTTGATCTCTGTCATCTGTGCTCACTCTCAGCTCCACACACCCATGTATTTCTTCATAGGGAACCTGTCATTTCTGGATCGCTGGTGCTCATCTATCTATGCCCTCAAACTCCTGATGACCTGGAGCTCTGAAGACAAGAGTAACCCCTTTGCTGGCTGCCTGGCTCAGTTCTTCTTCTCAGCTAGGCTGGCCTCCAGTGAGTGTTACCTGCTGGCTGCCATGGCTTATAACCGCTACATGGTCATCACCTCCAACCCCTACTTTACTCCCAGGCCATGTCCCCAAGACTGTGTGCCAATCTCCTTGAAATTTCATATCATGGTGGATTATAAACTCCACCATTATCACCAGCAAGATGCTCACCCTGAGCTTCTGTGGTGACAACGTCATTGATGACTTCTCCTGTGACCATCCCCCCTTATGAAGCTGGCTTGTGATGTGAAGAACTACCAGGCTATGCTGTATTTCATACTGGCCTCTAACACCTTCACTCCCACTGTGCTCATTCTAGCCTCCTCTCTCTTCATCATTGTGGCCATCCTGAAGATCTGTTCCACCCACAGCCACCTCAAGGTCTTCTCCACATGCAGTTCTCTCCTGACAGCCGTCACCTTGTACTATGGCTCACTTCTCTTCACTGACTCTGGACCAAGCACTAGTTATGCCCTGGAACAGGACAAGGTGGTATCAGTGTTCTACATTGTGGTGATTCCAATGCTGAACTCTTTGATCTATAGCTTAAGGACAAAGACATCAGGGATGCCCTGAGGAAGATGTTAGAGAGAGCAAAGCTTTCTTAAATGGAAAAACTTGGTGGGTAACTTTTAACCGTTTATCTTCATGTCGTTGTTCTCGGCTCTACCTGGGTTCTGAGGACTCAAACACAGTTCCTTATACTTGTGTTACAAGTATAAGGGGTACCTCAATCGTATTTATCACTTAGCTAGAATACAGTTTTAATGTATTAGATTTCATTTTGGCATTTTTCAATCAATTTTTTGTCGCTGATTCTCCTCTCTCCTTTTCCCCATCCTTCTCTTATTTTCTGTACCCTTCCACTCTCAGCAGAGTCCTTTCCACTTTCACCTCTCATGTATTCTATTACCCTCCTTCCTTCTTCAATAAGTCTTCTTCCCCTGTTTCTGTCTGCTTCTAATTTCACAGCCTATGCCTACAATCATTATATATATATAAAATATACAATTACATATATGTATATATACATACATATGTGCATATGTGCAAGCATTAAAGATGAGGCTGGTCATATCTGAGAGAAGATATGGCATTTCTGTTTTTGTGACAGGACCATCTTGTTTAAAATAATACTTTCCAATCCATTCATTTTCCTGCAAATTCCCCAGAGACAAAGATTATATATTTTGTCTGGTTCTTGCTTTTTGGTTTTCCACTATCCATGATAAAAGGTTTTGTCAACAATAGAAACAAATATTATTTTCACCGTCTCTACTTCTGGTAATAAGGTACATCCCCCAATAATTAAAACATTAAGTCAATACTATAGCAGTTGTATGAGAGAGCCAAAGTGATATAGATAACCAAGAAGACAAAAACAGACGCATAAGTAAAGAAATTGGGGTGGGGGATTTTTAAAAATCTTATTGTCAGTGTAAAGATTCAGGGTGGAAATTTCTGCAGAGTAGACTGACTGTTAAGAACTAAGGTCCTAGGTATGTGTTATTTGTTCAGTTTTATATTTCATGACAACTTAAGATTCATTGTAATCACATTTCTTATTAATTAGAAGTCTTTTTTATGTAAAGCATGCCACTTTTCTGACACAAAAATCCCTAGTATGTTTAATAGTATGCTCACGTAACAGAATAAAAGCAGTAGGTTCTCCCCTATGGCCCATGACCTGTTTAGCACTGGGTTTCTAGGCCTGACGTCACTGCCAGGTATGGGCTCCGTCTCATGGAGCTGACGTTAAATCCAATCAGAAAGTGGTTGGTTTACCCCCATAACATTCTTGTCACTATTACACCAGAGAGCATAACTTGCCAGGCCAGTTATGATTTTAGCTCACAGAATTCATAGCTGGGTAAGTTTAATGATTGCTTTTCTCTTCTGGTAGCATGCATACCTTCCAGCACTATGAAAATCAGCTAGTAGAGATGAAACTTTGAGGTTAGTACCAGCTTGTTTTCTCCTTGTTTGTTCTATGATGTATGTAGTGTCTTCATCAATGGGGTCTTACAGTCAAGTTCTGGTGGGTAACCAAGGGCAAGGACAGTAGCCAGTATTGTTTGAGAGTCTATGGGACTACTACTGGCCAACAGCTTCAAAAGAGGAAGTCCATTCCTGGCATTGTGCTTTTTTAATTGAGAGCCAGAGTTATCTAGTAGGGATATTGCTCCCTGTTGTAGGATGACTCCATTTGAACAGTTTCTATATTGTATATCTATATACTTTAAGAAGCTGCTGTGGTCATAGGTTTACATATGATTTTTTTCATAAGGCCTTTAGTGTTAGTTATTCCTCCCCATACACTATCCTTTGTCCTGCCCTCCCATTCCCCACCCCACTTAAGTCTTCAAATTTCATCCCTGCCCTTTCCCCATTTGTACCACTCCATTCTATTTCTCCTGCTATGAAACCTGCCACTAGTTTCCTGACTTCCGTGGATTTTTCCAATTGAAGCACACATATTTAAAGATTCAAATCTAGCATCTACTTATGAGAAAGAACATGCAAACTTTGTATTTCTGGGTCCAGGTTACATCACTCAGAATGATTGTTTCAGCTTCACCCATTTAACCTGGGAATTTTATAATTTCATTCTTCCTTCTGTTTTCATAGGGAATGGCTGGCAGGACTTCCCTTGTAGTCCTAGCTTGTGTGGAACTCTCTATGTAGACCATGCTGGCCTCAGTCTCATAGAGATCAGCCTGCTCCTGCCTCCTGAATACCTGGATTAAAGACATGCACCACCACACCCAACAAATTTCATTTTTCTTAACTCAATAATATTCCATTGTGTAAATGTTCCATACTTTCATTATCCATTATCAGCTGATGGATATATGGTTTGTTTCTGCTTCCTGAGTATTGTGAATAGAAGAGCAATGAATATAGATAAACAGGTATCTCTCTAGAAGGATATAGAGTTCTTCAGGTATATGCCCATGAGTGGTATGGCTGGATCATGTAGTTAATCTATTTTAACCTTTTGAGGAATCTGCACACTGATTTCCATAGTTGGTATAGCAGTTTGCACTCCCATCAGTAGTGTCTAAAGTGGTCAACATGCAGAGAATAAGTGACTTCAGAGTTCTTAGCCCTGAATGGGGTACCTATATCTAACCTTTGTTTCCCAAGGCTCAGAGGTCATTGAGGAAGATGGGGAAGGAAGATTGTAAGAGCCAAAGCTGGTGGATCACCATAAGGAAACAGTGTTTTCCCCCATAGCAGGGCAGTTACTTATGAATTCGCAGCAGTTGTGACAGCATGGACAGAAGACTTATGTAAGTTCAAGCCAGACAAATTCTCAGCATGGAAGTGGAGGAGATGGGCAAGGAATCCCTGTCCTAGCTGAGGCACTAAGGGTAAGCAATGGTTGTTGGAGAGGGAGAGTTGGTTTTCTTTAGATGTGTGATCCTGGGTAGGTAGAATCAGGGATGGACCCACATTGAACGGCATTTGGGGATACAATTTAGACGTGATAGCTCTTTAAAAGTAATAATAATAGAGTACATGAAATTGGGTGGGAATAGTAAGTGGAAAAACAGATAAAGGAGGGGGCGATCAAAACGCATTGTATAAAATTCTCAAAAATTCAATAAATTATTAAAAAAGAAGAAACTACTATCCTCAGGCCTCTTGGGGTAAGTCTATAGCGCAGCTCTCTCCAAAATCGACCATATATTGGGGTACAAAACAAAGCTCAGCAAATACAAAAAGATTGAAATAATTCCATGTGTTCTATCAGACCACAATGCAATAAAGCTTACAATCAACAC
>NW_008340932.1:926080-987944 GCF_000622305.1 Nannospalax galili
TTTATTTATCATTCTTTTATCATATCTTCTGATATCAGTCAACAAGACTTTCTTTTTAAATGCTTTCTCTTTTAATATAATTTTATTGAATTTTTGTGTCATTTTTAGTTTTTATGTTAAATTTTATACTTGATGACACAGTTTATTTCTCTACAAGTCTACATCACAGATTAAAATATCATCCCCTTTCTGATAGTTACATCAGCATAATTCTCAAGCTGAAAGTTTTATCTTGGTACCACCTTGTACACATATTAAAGGCATATTCTAGGCAGTTTTTAAAATACTCCAGTGGCCATAAATGTGCTCAAATTGAACCAAATATGGCCTCTTTTTGTGCATGATTTATTATTAGTATCTATGGAAAAGTCAATTTTTCATAAGGGAAAGAAAATAAAGTCGACTTCTTTTTCTTTTTTTTTTTTTTTTTTTTTTTTTTTTTTTTTTCTCCCGTCTCTCTGTAGCCCCAACTGGAACTCACTATGTAGACCAGGCTGGCCTTGAACTCACACAGATCTGCCGGCCTCTGCCTCCCAAGTTCTGGGACTACAGGCGTGTGCCACCACACCCAGCTTAAAGTGCCCTTTTTAAAAATGTTTTTTGTATTATGCATGACTTCTAATATTAAGCTGCTAGTTACCACCCTAGGAAAACACCTTCACTTGAACTTTCACAATTTCCAGATGGTATAGGTGTTTTTTTTTTAATTGTCTTCCTCAAAATTCACTAGTATATAAATTCAGAATTATTTAGGCCAGTAGGAAAAACTTTTTGCTGCATCTTTCAACCAGAAACAGTGGGGGTCTAATTTACACTGAAGTGCCTTAAAAAGGCATCTTTCCAAAGAGCAGTTTAGTTATCATTCAAATAAATCTGTTCCTGATTATTCAAAATGGCTATTCTTGCTGTCCCCAAAGGTCTTGTTTAAAAGATGGAAGCAATCTAAATGTCCCTCAACTGACAAGTGGATAATGAAAATGTGGTTCATTTATATGATGGAGTTTTACTCAGCAGTAAAGAAAGATGAAACCATGAAATTTGCAGGTAAATGGATGGAACTATAAATTGTTATACTAAGTGAAGTAACACAGACTCAGGAAAAAGAAAACACAGAAAAAAAAATGATGTATGTTCTTCTTGATATGTGGATCCTAACACCAAATCCTGGTAAGTGAGTATGTATACAGACATAACTGCAGGAACCAGGATAATGAAAAGGAACCAGGGAAGCAAAGGGAAAGAAAGAATCTTAAAGAAAAGAACAGTAGGAAACAGGTATTAATAAGGGAGCTAGGGATAAAAATGGGGTTATTTTAAGGGGAGGAGGGAGGGAAGGTTATAAAAGGAACCTAGGGGATAAAGGGAAAGAAGGAGCTCAAGAGATGTGGGACCATAGGAGAAGGGTATTATTAAGGGAGAAATGGGGAAAATGGGGACACCTTAACCTTAAGAGGGGAAACCATGGTGGAAGGGTTAGATAATGTGAGAGTTAAATAATGTGTAGCTAGTTTTCAAAATCCAGAAGGAACTATATTAGTCCAACAACCTATTGACAAATTATACATACAACTAGATCAAGGAATATAATATCTGTCTAGTCAAGGTTTACCTGAGAACCTTTGGTCTTTGTCCAAGCTCTATCTACATGACACATGGTAATTAAAAGTACCAGACTGGTGGAACTGATCTTCTTGGATGTCTAACAGCCATACTTTGAGGCCTGTATTAATTTGGTCAGAGGGACATAAAGGACAGTTTTTGCATCTCTCAAAATGTAAGGAGGCTGTAGAGATGCCACCAGATGGACTTGAATCTGTGTCCACTCTACAAAGAGGAGGGTCAACACAGAGGAAACATTTCCTCCATGCTTCCAAGCGAAGCCAGCCATGATCTAGCAGGACCTTTGATTTATCTTCACATAGATGGAACTGGTAAAAGAAAGGAGCCAGGGGCTTAAGAGTAAAAATGAATTGGTTTATCTAGACCAACTTTAGGGTCTTAAACACCCAAAAGGAAAGTATAATCAAAGATTAAAGGGGTCAATATAATTTTTAAGAGTCCATTTGTATAGCTAAAGGCTACATAGCAAGAAACAATTCCAGACTGGAGATAACTTCTTTTGACTTTTTGGCCAGGGTGGCCCAAGAGATTCCCAGACAGTAACCCTGCATAGAACTGGGAAAATGAACAGCAGGCCCCAATCTTATCTAAAGGAATATTGACAACTGATTGCTGCTAGATGCAGAACAGCTGATCTCATAAAACAAGGTTCTCTAGATAGGCTGACTAGATTCACCAGATGGACAAGCACTGGGGAATATCTGGGGGTGCCAATGACACAGTGGACAGTAACATGGATTACAGTATAAGGGCTCCAGTCGGGGGTGGGGAGGCTATGGGAGGGTGCCATTTGGGAAGTGGTTATATAGAGGAATAGGATTGTTTGGGATGTTCTGTATGATAAACACAAAAAAAAATCAACAAATAAAAGTGAAATATTTGAGGAGGAAGCATAAAAAATTTAATTCAGGTTAATTAGTAGAGGTTATAAACATTACCATTAAATTCTACCTGATGACTTTATATCCATACTCAGGTGCCAAGGACCCTAGTATAACCTACTGTGACTAGTAATAATCAGTTACATAGAGATTAGAGATGCATGCGCAAACATTTAAGTGTCAGTAGCATTAAAATTGAGTCTTTCTGTAGGGAACAGTATATTTTTAAATGAAATGGAGATCTCTTTTAAAGGTTAAAAACTCATTCAATTTTATGTCTTACAGGGTTTATACTGAGTTCAATATTGTATAACTGTATTAATTCAACTGTGAACCTAAAAATTGACAGCCACTTTTGAAAGAGATGTATCTTTACTCTGGAAATTGTTATTGAATATGTTAAAGCTGTAATGAAATGGTTCTAATCATGTGGTTATTAAATAAATTTTTAAAAATTATTTGATTCCATTTATTTTTTATTAAAAGTTTCAAGGGAAAGGTAACTCAAAACACTACTTTTTAAATTGCAAGTCCTAAACCAGCAGGGACACCCTCCAAGAAGAGGAAGTTCTCTGGAGTGTATTCTCAGAAAAATGGTGGCTTTAAAGTCAGGACTGAATTCCCACAAACCATAGTTACTAAATAAGGTAGCAGCCTTTCAATCACAAAATTCCTCAATATAGTTTTGGAGAAACACATTTTCTAAGTTAAACAATTTTCTTTTGAATGCACTTACTTTTCCTTTATGAAATAAAATAATTGTACCTAATTTAGTTCCACTGTCATTTCTGAAAAATAACATTTAAGTGTGGTGCAAGAGTAAACATTTACATAGGAGATTAATTGAGGCTGATTTTGCTAAACTTGTGGGATTATACTGCTTCCAGTTCCTATTTCTTTAAAAGCTGCATTTACACTCTTGACTAAAAGGGAAAACATGTAGTAAAGTAAAGTCCATTTAGTAGGGGACTAAAGAGAAATAGACTTGGTTTATTAAGCATTCTAGAATGTCACAAATTGAAGTACTTCTAATTAAGGACAGTATCATTGAGTAAGTGGCATCACAAAGTAGAGAATATGCAGGGAGTAACATCAGAACATCAGCCTAAAATACTCAGTTTTAAACTTTAAATGTCACCTGATTTTTAAGATATCAGAGGTGTAATGGAATGCTTCAGTTGTAGTATAATGAAATGTTTCCAGAAAGATAGCTTTTGAATTAAAATATTTTTAGCAAAAAGAAAAGTTTTTAAAACCCTAGTATGGATAATAAAATGTATTAGTTTGTTAGGAATTGCATAACAGAACACCACACATTGTGGTGTAACAACAGGCACTGTTTCCTCATAGTCCTGGAGGTTCAAGGTGCTAGTAGAAATACTTTCTTCTATTTTGTCACTTTTTCCTGACTTATAATGTAATTAATTTTTATTGCATTTTTGTATATTTTATAAACAATATCTCAATCATCTTTATATCCCTTTCCATGTTGGTACCTTCCCAAAGACCCCCACCACTGGATTTCATGCATTCTGTCATTTATATTAAGGCCTATTAAGTGACGCTTGTGTCCACTGATGTTCCCTGGTGAAAGTTCATTCACTAAGACTGTTTAGAGTCAGTCCATTAAAGCTTGGCTCTTCCTCACCCAGCAGTAAACAGCTACCTAATAGTCCTTTGGCTAAGATTGGGGCCTGCTGCCCATTTCTACAGTTCTAAGCTGGGCTTTTGTCTGCTTGAGTTTGCATGGGTTTTGTGCATACTGACACCTTCTGAGTTCTCTCTGCCTGACTTGCAGATCATTGCTCTGTGCTGTTTTCCCAAGGGGTCTCCTCTGTGTATACTCATGTCTCTAGTGTGTCTTTTTTTGTATATCCAAATTTCTTCCCACAAAAGATATGTTGGGTTAGAGCCCACTCACTCCCTTTTTTTAACTTAATTATCATACTAAATGCTTTGTTTCTGAATAAATTGAATTCTGAAGCACGGGGAGTCAAAGTTTCAATGTATTATTTGGGGGAGGCTTAATTCAATTTCTAAGGTCAGAGATGGTTAGTATTCTAGACACGGAGAAAAGTGTGTGACAAGGAAAAGATTTGGAACACACGAGGTATTCTAGAAAATTCTAAGTAGTAAAATTTTGGAGAAATTCTATTATTAGATATCTTCTGCATATGTTGTGACTTGGAGCCACTAAGTCAATTTTTATTAAAGCTCTACTCCATAGATCATACCCTAATGAATATATTATCCCCAAACTCCAAGTGAACTCTAATTGTGTCTTTAGAGATTGAAGTACATATTTCTGGTTGCTATGTAGAAGAAATCTCAAAGGGAAATTAAAGAAATGTATATATTGGGTCAAACAAAGGCACACCAAAATAACACAGCAAAGAATTGCCTTTGTAGACCAGGGGTAAGTACCTGGAATGAAGGAGAGCTAAACAGTTTTCTTTACCTGGGGCCTCACCTGCAATAAGCAGGGGTATGTAGAATTTGTTCAAAGATCATTGCTTTGCCAAGCATGTATGCAGATGGGGATACACATATGAGAGAGGGAGAGAGAGGGAGGGGGAGGCAAATTGTAACAAATGATGAATCTGGTCCTAAAATTCAACTTGAAATTCAATCTGATATATATATTTGGAGCACCATGTATTTAATTACACAGCAAATATCAAGAGTACAGAATATCTAAGTTGATTTTGGCACCACTGTTCGTCCTGCTCACTGCTGTTTGGACCAGTGACGTGTTACTTTCACCTCTTAGAACTCATTTTCAGATGCTAGAGAGAAATAATCCTGAAGACTTCTTGCTCACTCATCAGGGGACAGGGCTGCTGAGGGATCGAGGCATAAGGAACAAGTGTGCCTGGAATGCTACAGCATGATTGTCTGGGATTACATGCATTCTACCTACAATCAGGTGGAGCCAGCAGTTTATTTCACATTGAGGATGGGTTGGAGTTTGTGGGATGAGTTTTCTCTTTCACTCATTCTTCCGTCTTGCTCCTAGGAGAGGCCATTTGACCATGGACATTTGTTATCAGATTTTAATGCTAATATTGTTCTGAATTTTTGTTCTGAATATTTTAAGCTCTGTTAGAAGTAGGCAGTGGTTGAGGAAAATCATGCTCAAGAAATATGTAGAGATGCATAATTAGTTATTTGTCCCTTAAATATTTCTCTATGCCAGAACATAGCAGTAATTAGCAGAAAAATATTTTGCCCCAGGGTAGCTTCATTTTAGTAAATAGAAACAAGCAATAAATACACAATAATTAGAATTGATGAAAGCTAGGATATAAGATTTAGACATAAAGATCAACAGAGAAGAGTATCAGTAGAGTAATAAGGATGAAGATTATTGGTTGGAGGTGAACAAGGATTTTTTGAGCTATAATCTGTTTTCCAGTGTTTATTGATAATCACAACTGGAGCCAATTAATTTGCAGTTAGCTATTTAAAAGTAATGTGCACATCACTGTGGCAACCACACTAACTTGGTGAGTTTAGGGTAGGGGGACAGGGGCATCCCCAAGATCAGGATGAAATGTGGGAGCTCAGTGAGGGGGGACCCAGACTGGTAGGTGAGGAGAGTCAGGAGATGAACAGGAAAGGCAGTCCAGCCCCAGGGCACTACAGGACAAGGGCAGGGGAACCATTCCACCTACTGGCTCTGTCCTGCAGCCCTTCCCTGAGCTTGGACCCACTGAGGAGCACACACCTTTGGAAACAGTGGGCAGCACTAGCTACCCAATTTTTGTCCATGAGAGCTGCTCCATGGATGTGCCTGCCATGTAAGCACAGACTGGCTTGCCATAGCCCTGTTCAGGCCTAGCAAGGGTATTTTTTTCTTTTTTCTTTTTTTTAATTAGAAGAAGCTTTTCATTACAACGGCATTGATATTCTGTTGTATTCAATAACAATTTCCAGAGCTAAGATGTATCTCTTTCAAAATTGGCTACAAATTTTTAGGTTTACAGTTGAATTAATACAGTTAGACAATATTGTGCTCAGGATAAACCCTATAAGACATAAAATTGAATGAGGTTTTGACCTTTAAAAAAGATCTCCAGTTCATTATTAAAATATACTGTTTCTTACAGAAAAACTCATTTTTAGTGCAACTGGTGCTTAGATGTTTGCACATGTGTCTCTAATCTCTATATATCTGATTATTACTAATCACAGTCCATTATTTTCTGAGCTCTTTGGCACCTGAGCATGGACATAAAGTCATCAGGTAGATTTCAATGGTAATGTTTTTCACATCTGCTAATTAACAAGAAGCAAATTTTTATGCTTCTTCCTTAAATATAACTTTTTAAATTTATTGATTGATTTTAAGGAGAGGTATGAGGGAGGGTTATACAAGGAACCTTGGGGATAAAGGGAAAGAAGGAGCTCAAGACAGGTGGGACCACAGGAGAAGGGTATTATTAAGGGAGAAATGAGAAAAATGGGGGCACTTTAAATGAGGAAACCACAGTGGAAGGGTTAGACAATGTGAGAGATAAATAATGCCTAAAAAAAAACAGAAGGAACCACATTAGTCCAACAACCTACTGACAAATTATACATACAACTAGCTCAAAGAATATAATTTATGTCTAGTCCTTCGATGTTTAACAGCCATACTTTGAGGCCTATACTAATTTGGTCAGAGGGACTTAAAGGACAGTTTTTGCTCCTTGCCCTCCAAGTCGACTAAATTCCAGGGGGCTATGGAGCATCATTCAAAATGTCCTGTAACTGTGGTAAGTCACCTGTCCTCTTGATCAAGGAGGCTGTGGAGACCCCACCAGATGGACTTGAACCTGTGTCCAGTCTACAAAGAGGAGGGTCAACATGGAAGAAATATTTCCTCCATGCTTCCAAGTGAAGTCAGCCCCAGTCCAGCAGGAGCTTTGCCTTACTTTTACATAGATTGAGCTAATAGAGAAAAGGAGCCAGGGACTCCTAAGCCCACGTGACCTCTGAGGAGCAGATCGTCAAATGACCTTAAGAGTAAAAATATATTGGTTTATCTGGGTCAACTGTATGGTCTTAAACACCCAAAAGGAAAGTATAACCAAAGATTAAAGGGCTCAATATAATTCTTTAAGCATCCATGTGTATAGCTAAAAGATACATAACAAGGGAAAATGCCAGACAGGAGATACCCTCCTTTGAGCTGTTGGTCAGGGTGGCCCAAGAGACTCCCAGACAGTAACCCAGCATAGAACTGGGAAAATGAACAGCAGACCCCAATCTTATCTAAAGAAACATTGGCAACAGCGTGCTGCTAGATGAGGAAGAGCTGATCTTTCTAAAACAAGGAACTATAGATAGGCTAACTAGACTCAGCGGACGGACAAGCACTGGAGAATGGCTGGGGGCACTGACAACAGAGTGGACAGTAACAGGAATGACAGAATATATAGGCTCCAGAGGTGTTGGAGGGAATGAGAGGGTGTCACTTGGGATGTGGTATATAGATGAATAAGATTGTTTGGGATGTTCTGTATGAAATACACACAAAAAAGCAAGGGTGTTTTTTAAAGTCATTAACATGGACCATAGTCAGAAAATGACATTTGGAGGAACTAAAATGACATGAGTGAATTAATCATGAAACTATCCAACAATTAGTGTTTCAAGGTGACAGAATACTCTGTTATAAAGTGTTTTATGCTGGGTAAAGATGGCATGCTTAACAAAATGAAAACTTCATCAAGATTAAAGCAAAATCAGGGGCAGTAAGGTGAGAGGTAGGAGATAAGTTCCTGTAGGTGGGGGAGGGCCAGAGAGTGGATGATTTCTAGGCCACTGTATATTTTCCTTCAAATGAATTATACTTCTTTACAAGGATTTAAATAAATAAAGAACATTGCCTCACTGGTTTAAGTAATACTGACTGCTAAATAGAGTCTGCTATAGGCAGATAGAAGTCTATTGCAATACTCTTAGCAAAATGCAATGGTGGTTTCAACCAGAGTGGAAACAATAGAGCCAGTGAAAATGGACAAGTTCAGGGTAATTCTTGAAGAAAAGGATATCAGCATCACCTAAAATATTTAAAAGTGGATAAGAGAAAAAAGAGATCGAGTTGGTTTAAAATTTTAGTTTTAGAAATCAAAAGGGAAATTAGGCTGGTAAATGACCCATGCCTGCAATTTCAGCACCCAAGAGGATGAGGCAAAAAGATTATGAGTTCAAGTCCTGCCTGGGTGACACAGTGTGTTCCAGACCAGCCTGAGAGCCTGTCTCCAAAAAAATATCATATTGTTAGAATTTTGCTAATTACTGTGGTTGATTAACAGATTGATCAATTTGGAGAAATAAAGACTAAAAATCAGCTTTTATACATGTAGTATTTAAATGCTTCTATCTCTCATTCAACTCTAACTAGAGGATTTAGCAGTAGAGACTGAGGCATCTTCCATTGGCAGAATGTTTCCTCTGAGGGTCACAGAAAATCCATGGACAGATTCATGAGATTCTGAGACCTTTAAGATTTAGTGTGTGTACACATATATGCATATACACTTTGAAGAAAATTTCATGTTTATTTATTTTAAACAAGTCATTTCACAAATGTCAGAGCAATTAACTATTTTCAGATAAAGAAATTAAGGAACATGGTAGCTAGATCATTGGTGTCCTTTAGGAAAACAAGAATGAGAATATGAATTTTGAGACAAGAAGAGGAATACAGTGGGTCATCTGTCACTTTCCTCCTTTCACTTCAACTGAGACAGTGGTAATACCCTCTGTGTCCAGAGACTCATATGTATGTTGGGATTTTTAATCTCCTTGCTAACCTCTGTCTCAATACATTCCAGCAAGTAGCCTCAGCATTGTTTTATGTTGGTTTTTGTAAGTGATGTTAACAAATGAAGTCATAAAATGTTGCGGCTGGGAAAAGGAACCAGTTTTCATTTCCTTATGCTGAAGACTCCTTGAGTAAAGAAATTACTCCTCTTATTCACACAAGTGATTACTGTTAGGAATCTGTACCAATTAGAATCCCCATTAGTCCCAGGACAAAGAGTTTTTCACTTTTAAAACAATCAGTCCTTTGCCAGAATCATTGGAGTAGATGATATAATATTAAACTTCTGAATTTTAGCTAAATTCTGAATAATACCACTATTCTAGCTTACATTATTTATAGAAATTTGATTTTTATACATGAGCTCAAAATTTATAATTAAATAATATTTCTTCTCACTCAGAATAAAAATAGGTACTACTTTGCAACTGTATTATCTACTCAGTGAGAGCACTATGCATTTTACCTGTGCAAAACTGAGCTCTTAACATTTTTGAATAAGAAGACATGCAGGTTAATAAACAGTTAAGACATTTTTCAAAGATTACAGACATACTGAGCAATGAAGTCAGGTTTTGAACGCAGATGCCATAGTTGCTATAAACAACTATTCCTATACCAAACTTGTCTATTATTGGCTGGGTTTGGTCAGAAGTCTGTGGTTAGCTCTTAGCTAAGAACTGGATCAAAAAAAATGACCTCATTCAGATGTCTTGGGGCCACCTTGATGCTAGTTCAGACTGACAGAACTAGGTGACTCTTTGTTAAGCATGTTAGCCTAGGGCTATTACAGGGAGGTAGAAGGATTGCAAAAGTGATAAAAATAGTAAGAGTGCAGCCTATTAAGACCTAGGCTTAGACTCCCCATGGGCCTCCAGAAGAACTTATCTGCCAAAGCACACCCTCTGAACACCTGAGCATTTGTGGGGAGCTCCCTCTCCTCGTGGGTCTTTGGCCACTGGTCCAGGAGGACAAAGGGAGCAGGAGCGGGGTCAGGATGGCCAGTGAGCGCTGACCGAAGAAAGCCCTTCCAAGGCAGGTTCAATGATGCAAACAGCTCCAGACTCGGTGAAACAGCTCTAGATTCAGTGAAACAGCTCCGTTTATTCAGTGGGAGAACTAGGGAAAATGTAGCGTGGAGGCAGTAGCCAATGCTTCAGCTGATAGGTGCTTATAGTATGCTTTATTTACATGTGGCAGTAGGCTCCTATCATCCGACTACCAGGCAATGCCTAATTATCATATAGAAAAAACCTAGGGTAGTTTTTACTCCAGGTAACTATGCCAAAGGTCACATTCCAAATAATGTCAGGCATCCGTGCTTGGGGGCACTTTCCAGGTAAGTCAGGAAGAGAGCAGGAGGACCCCTGCTGAGAAGGGGAGTCCTTCCACATGGCACGCCAAGGCCCTTAGAGCTATCCTGACATGGAGGATTACAACCCTAACAGCAGGGTTCCCCAACAAGCATTAAGAAGTGGAGAACCAGAATGCACTCATGAAATCCATAACGAATTGTGGCCATTATTTTGGCACTATACCTCATAATCCTTTGCTCTGTTGTTTAATTTCACTTTCTTATGTTCTTGTAAGTTTAGGAGCACTGATACAAAAATATAATGTACTGAATTTGTCTCAAAATATTGTGACAATTATGACACTGTGAATGTGGTCTTGAGTCTTTCATTCTGCTTTAATGTTATCAACTTCTTTATTTGCTTTAAATTAAACTGGCATTCATATAAAATACATATTTATTCGTGGTGGTGGATGCCTTTAATCCCAGCACTTGAGAAGCAGAGGCAGGTGTATCTTTTTGAGTTCAAGGCCAGCCTGGTCTACATACTGAGTTCCAGGACAGCTGGGGCTACAGGGAGACCCTGTCTCCAAAAGACCAAGGGGAAAAAAACTATTTATTATGTTTTTATTTGGAATTTCTTCAACCAATTTCTTTCATCCAATTTATTTTTCAACTCTTTCTAAGATTTCATAGTTTCTCATATAAGAAGACATAGAAAATTATGGTGCCAACTCATATTTTGGAAGGATCTTGAATGTACATTTCCATAGCATTTTGAAGAGAAATTATTTGTGTAAACAGAGGTTTCTATACAGAGAAATCAGCTTTTCAGTTACCATTTGGAATGAACAATTCCTGCCTTCACGATCTGCTTTCATACCTGCAGCCATGCTCACAAATGCCAGAAGAGAGTGCCACATCCCCTGGAACTGGAGTTTCAGATGGTTGCTAGCCACAGTGTGGGTGCTGGGAACTGAACCCAGGTCCTTTGCAAGAGCAGCCAGTGCTCTTAACTGCTGAGTCACATCTCCAGCCCCTCTGTCCACTAATTTTTAATTATTTAAAATAATTAAGTTTCACTGATACCAAAAAACCATAAAACTGCATAAATTTATATGGTGTCCTGTGATGTTTAGATACATTACGGAATATGCAGCTAAAGTTAAATATATCAATATCATCAAGCATTAATGATTTATTTTCTTTTTATTTAATTTATTTATTTAGTGTGTGTGTGTGTGTGTGTGTGTGTGTGTGTGTGTGTGTATGCAGTGTGGAGGTCAGCAGAAAATCAAGTTATTAGTTCTGGTCTCACTTGTTGAGTCATCTTGCTGTTTTAATTATATATTTATGGAAAAATGTTCAAAATAATATTTCTAGTATTTTTAAATATATAGTATTGTTGTCTACAGTCTATTGTGCAATAGCATAGTGGAGCTTCTTCTATCTATCTTTCAACTAGTTTCTGAATATATACTCTTGATTAAGCAGATTGTGCAATCAAATACCATCTCTGCCACTAACCCACTCCATGACTGGTTACTTGTATTCTGTGTGCTTACTTATTATCAATTAATGGCAATGCATAATGCCATTTAGCTTATGAAAGTATGATGAGAATTAAATTTACTATAGAATACAAACCTGCCATAAGATCTGTAATGTATTTATTTGTCTGTTCTATTAGAAGGAAGACTCATACAGTGAACTGGTATATAATACTTCACACACAAGAAATCATCAATTAATTATGGAAGGATACTGAATTTTTGTGGGATTTTTTTGAGACATGCTATAAGCTTAGGTTGACTTGGTCATCTGATCCTCTTGACTCACTTTCCTTTATAGGCATGTGATACCATGTCTATCTCAGAATACTGAGTGGTTTGATTGATTACTACTTACCAAACATTGAGCAGGACATTCTCATATGTATATTCTTAAAGACAAGATGCCAGCTAGTCATTAGTCAATTCTATGAGCTTCATTTCTCTCATGTTTTATGCACTATGTTAAAGCTAATTCATGGATTCTTCCCATTTTAAAGCTTTTACCATAATTATCATTAGCCTACAAAGTCACAGACTCCAGTTCTGTAATTCTATAAGTACCATATAAAATTCCAGGCTCCTCAGTAACTGATGATTTAATTGATAAGCTTTATATTTTGTCTCAATGTTTATGGAGAATCAGGTTTTTCTCCCTGAGGACATGGAAGTGGATAATCGCACCATCCTGACTGAATTCATCTTGCTGGGCTTCTCAGCAGATCCCCGGTGGCAGCTGATTCTATTTGGAATATTTCTAACGATCTATTTGGTAACTTTGTCAGGGAACATGACCCTGGTCATCTTAATCAGGATTGATTCCAGGCTGCACACACCCATGTACTTTTTCATCAGCAATCTCTCATTTTTGGATTTCTGGTATACCTCTGTATATACCCCCAAAATCTTGGCCAATTGTGTCTCAGAAGACAAACGCATTTCCTTGGCTGGATGCGGGGCTCAGCTGTTCTTCTCCTGTGTCGTAGCCTACACTGAGTGCTACCTGTTGGCAGCCATGGCCTATGACCGCCATGCTGCAATTTGTAACCCACTGCTTTATTCAAGCATCATGTCCACTTCTCTCTGTACAGGGCTTGTAGCTGGCTGCTACATAGGTGGGTTTATGAATGCCATAGCCCATACTGCAAACACCTTCAGGCTGACTTTCTGTGGTAAAAATATCATTAATCACTTTTTCTGTGATGCACCACCATTGGTAAAAATGTCCTGCACAGACACCCGTATCTATGAAAAAGTCCTCCTGGGCGTGGTGGGTTTCACGGTGCTCTCCAGCATTCTGGTCATCCTCATCTCCTACTTCAACATCCTCCTGGCTATCCTGAGGATCCACTCAGCCTCAGGAAGGCGCAAGGCATTCTCCACCTGTGCCTCCCACCTGGTCTCAGTCATGCTCTTCTATGGATCCTTGCTCTTCATGTATTCAAGGCCAAGTTCAACCTACTCTCTAGAGAAAGACAAATTGGCTGCCCTGTTCTACACCGTGGTCAACCCGTTGCTCAACCCTCTCATCTACAGCCTGAGAAACAAAGATGTTAAAGATGCCTTCAAGAAAGCAATACAGACAATATGTTCACACACATGAAAGTTATCCTTTTTTACTAAGTGCTGTTAATATATTTTCCAATAATTCATTTATAGACATGCTTATACATTTATGTATTTCACTTAAAGTCAGCAAATAATCCCCCAAACAATGAAACGTTGCACAAATAACTTTCTAATTATCATCGTGTTGCATGATATAAACCATTAACACCTATATGTTACAATACTTGAGTGTTTAATGCTCTTCAATATTGTATTTTTCCTTTTATTTTTTATAAATGAAATTTTATTTGTTGTTACTGAAGTATTTTGAGCAAAAAGAATTACACTGTTTCAAGGATATAGTTTGATTTTAAATTTGCCCAGCAATTGTTACTGACTGAGGAGAAGATTTGGAATGGTGAGATTCTTGGATATTTGTACAAGATTTTACAAAACTATATTTTAATAAGATGTTCCCGCTAACAAATTCCTTAATAAAACACGACTGGAGTATGAATAAACAATCTTTATAAACCATGTATCTTATACATCAATGTAATGTGATGCAAAGTACTTAAAAGTTGTTTATATCACAAAACAAAGCTAAAGATAACAAAAAAACACTTTCTAAATAGATAGAGAAGCATGTGTCCTTAGGGTTGTGTATCACCCTAAGAATTGTGTTGTCTTCTAAAGAGAACAGGTACTTCACAGAACCCTGCCACAGATCACACATTAACATAACTCATATTAGGAGACAATCACGATGTTTGACTGAGTGAAACAAACTAATCAAGAACAGACAAATGTATTGGTAGGTTCCACAGTCTCTTCTGTTTTTACCTGTCCTGATCCAGCCAGCTATATGTTTTCCCCTGTACTCTTGGGAAAAGTAAGTACATTAACAATACATTTCCAGCTCTAACAAGTTGTTTATGCTGTTTCCAGAATCAAATATGTTGCTAAACCCATATCATTACCCATGGTTTGGAGTCAACTTCTTCATAACCTCATATAAACACAATACCTCAAATTTCTAGTGGATACCGCCAGGTAGAACATCTCTGACTTGATGTCCTTGCAAGTACTAGCTGTAAAACCATCTGCATTTAAGCCTAGTAATAAACACTGTGGGTTGATCAACAGATTATGTAGTGAATTTTTTTTTCTTGGAACCCCAACAGATATTTCTTAAGGTTGTATGGGGTACTCCCTTGGGGCACCATCTCTGTCATTCCTTTAGGTAAATTCCAACTGAATGTTCAGATCAATGAAATAACATTCTAGAATCAATACTAGTATTGGTAAAAGTTTATAACTGAGAAAGAAAAATTATAGCTCAATATTTAGTGCATTTCCAGTTTAGTTGGCACACAATTCAATATCCATTACATGAATGGGAATAAAAGCTTCTGAGTTAACTTTTGCAAACTAATGATTTCTAGAAAAGAGTTTAAATTTTATTATTGAAAAAGTACTGCAACTGGTAAAATGAAAATATTTATAAACAATTTAAAATAGCAAATATTTATAGGTATTATACCAGTTGCATTAATTCTCTTGTTTTGTTTGCATATGTTGTTTCATATGTTATTGCCATCTTTCTTTCTCTAAAAATAATTTTCACACTCCCTATTATTTGTTCACTGAGAAATACCAAGTATTTGGCCAGAGTAAATTAGAATATATTCTCTATAAGCCAATGATCAATCCTTCACAACTTTTATTTCTGTTTTGTTTTTTTTTTTGTTTTTTTTGTTTTATATGTATGACTGTATTACCTGCATGTATGTAAGTTCACCTGTGTTATGCAATGCCTGTGGAGGTCAGAAGAGGGCATCAGATCCCCTGTAACAAGAGTTACAGATAGTTATTTGCCATCATGTAGGTGCTAGGAACTGAACCTGGGTCCTCTGCAAAAGCAGCCAGTGCTCTTAACTGCCGAGCCATCTCTCCATCCCACAAATGATCTTTCTTATTCAGACTCTACAGTCACAGAATTTGCTCATTTTCCCCAACACCTTCTCCCTATTTAAAGAGTCCTTCCTTACTATATATATTAAAGTAGACTTTTTTTCCTCTTGTCACTCTCAGTGCCTTTTCACAAGTGTACAATGGATTCAAGATAAATTACATGATTTTTCTTTTTACCCCCACTAGACTATTACTTTTGTGGTAATTTATCTTTTTATATACATAATTCCCAGAAATGTTACTGATTCTTAGTGTACACAAATAAAGGCACACTGAATTAAAAAGAAATAACTATCATTTAAACAATGAACAATCTATTTTAATAATTTAAAATTAAATTAGAAGGTCTTTTGAAAAGGGTCTTAAATTAAAAGTTAGATTGTCAATCACAGCGAACTTTCTATTCCTATATAACCTGTGCTTTGTCTTTTTAATTCTTGGATTTATTATTAAATAGAAAAAAGACAAGCAAGAGAATGCTTGAGAAGCTACTGTTTCAGGAGGAAAAAACGTGGGACCAAATCAGGAGATCATGAGAAATCAGTATTGCTTCCTAAAAGTCAAATTCATCACCAGAAAACAATCAAAATACAACCAAAAGTGAAATATCCACAATTTTATTAAAGGATAGGATAAAAGTTACCAGTGTAGTAAGACAATGCATTGTATATCTTAGGTGTATATGTTACAAAGATAGAGTGACAAAAATCCCCAACTGATTAGTAAAACTGGAGAGCACAGTGCATATAGACCCTCTGATACTTTGAGAAAGGGACATGGTTGCCTACTGCCAGACTACATCCTTTGTAAGTAGTTTGAAAAGATTCAACATGAAGCATATGAACATTCTTAGGAAAGGTAATCTAGGGACTTGGCATCCTATGAACCAAAGCTGACATACTGTTGTGTTCACTGCATATGAATTTTTGTTATTGTTTTTTGGAATTTAATAGAGAATCTTTTCTGTCACAAAAGTTCATAATTTTAGCTGAAGTTGGACATTCTGTAATCTATGCATCTCAGTTTGAAGTTCTAAGCTCCTTGGGATTGAAAGAAGAAATCTGAAACAAGATAATGAGTATCTATGAGTACTTGCTTGTACAAATTTTATCTCCAAATGGTATCAAAAAGTCTTTGCAAATGTCCTTGTAAATGCATCTTTGACCTCCTTGTTTTTCAGATTGTAAGTGAGTGGACTCAACATGGGAATCACAGATGTGAAGAAAAATGACACCACTTTATTGATATCCAGGGAGAAGCTGGAACTCAGATGGCCACAGATAAAGAGTCCCATAAAGGGTAGAGACTGCCAACAGGTGCAAAGAGCAGGTAGAGAAGGCTTTGCACCTCCCACTGTAGAATATACTTAATGTATATACATATTCATTACAGAAAGAGATTAAAAAGACTACCTTACTTAGGGGAAATTGCCCTATTAGACACATAGACTTCCAAAGTAAATGCCCAGAGACAGGAATGGTCTCCCTTTTTTGGAGCTGTTGACCAGATGTCCCATAGGCCCTCAAATAATACTGGCCATTGCTTCTGCTTTTGGTTACCCAACATAACTTAATGGTAAGATACTGCATACATGAGTTGCAGAATAAACAAATGGAAATTAAATTGGTACTGACCTCAAAGCTTCATCTCTACTGGCTAGCTTTTGTAGTGCTAGAAGTCGCTACACAATTTACCTGAAGAGAAAATTTAGCAAGAACATTACTCAGCTGTGAATCCTGCAAGCTAGAAAAACAACTGACCTCAGAAATATGCCCACCAGTGTCACAGTGGCATGGACATTATAAGAGTAGCCAGCTACTTTTTAATTGGATTTAAGTTGCACTTCATAGGATGAAGTCCATTGCTGACATTGATGTCAGGCTGAGAAATCTGACAGATAGGCCACATGCCATGGGAGAAAGTCTAACATAACTATCTGTTAATAGATAAAGATTTCAAATGACTTCTAATGACAGTGCCCCAATATTGTCCATAAGATCTTTGAAACTCAAAATCATACTTCTTTCTAAACCATAAGCCTGTTGCACACCACAAATGTTCAGTGAGTGCTCTATGATTCTGAATATATGGTCCATCCCCACCAGCACTTACTTGCTATTTCAATAAACTGATAATACATGAAAAATGTGAGTTATGTCATTTTTTGGAAAAGGGTGAAGATCTAAGCTAACCAATAACAGTGTCCTTAGCAAATCACTTAAATTTAAAAGGATGTTTATATGCTATACAAGGATAGGAATTTTCTCCAAGCATAAAAACTGCTAAACACGCACACAGAATCTTTTTACTATTTTTGTCAGCATACAAGATGAGTTTCATTGTAACATTTCCATACATGTATCATTGTGTCTTGCTCTTAATAATCCCTCACTATTCTCCCCATCCTTTCTTTAACTCCCTCCTTTCTTCTCTTCCTTCTTTCTTCTTAGTAATTTCCTTGCCATTCCCTTTTTCATGTGTGTGTGTGTGTGTGTGTGTGTGTGTGTGTGTGTGTGTGCACAGACTTTGGGTTGCATATGCTTGTGTAGGTGCATGCATGTCGAGTCCAGAAGAGAGCCTGGGTGTCATCCTCAAGGATGCCTTACACCTCTTATGAGACATGGTCTCTCAATAACCTGGAGCTCACCAACTAGGTTAAACTGGCTGGAGAGTATTTTCCCAGGATCCTTCCTTGTGTTGGGATTAGAAACAAGGCCACCACACTGGATTTTCTATGTGAGTTCTGGAGATCATACTCAGATCTTTATAATTGTAAGGCAAGCTCTTTGCTGACTGAGACATTTCTCCCATTCCTTTCCATTGTTTTACACAATGATTTCAAATCAGGTTCTTAGGACATGAATTTATAAACAATGTGAAGTAGAAGTGAAAGACTGTTAGTGATAAGGAATTTCAAGATTGACCTTTTGGTCCACGACTTCTAGTGCTCTTATTTATATTTTTATTTTCACAAGTAATATAAGCAACAGTAAAGAATACTCAGGGCTGGACCTCATTTTTCTTTTTAAAATAATCAATGTAAAATTCCTAAGCATGGATAAATGTGGATAGAATTGGGAAAAAAACTGTAGGTGTTCATGGAAATGGATTAAAACATTGAGAAAAGCATGTTCATTTTCCTAATTCAATACCTGAATCCAAACAACTAATGACTAGATATATGTGTCATATTTTTATAATTTGTTTTAAAAACATATAAGTATTTGCTATTGAGTAATGATTTTACAATAAAACTGTAAACGAAATTGTCAGAGGCCAGTACCTTCAGATGCCTACTCTATGTAGATTAATATATGAAAAATGCTGAAATGCTGACTTGAAAATATAACTTGTTGGCACATTGGTGTTTGAATATTTCCCTACATAATTTATATTCCTAAAATGAATTTTATCTAGATTATGTTTTAAATAAACCCCTTAAGCATTAAGGTTTGGTCTCTGGACATTTTATCTTGGCCCTTCTTATTTGGGGGCCACTACTGAAGGATTGATAGTTTGGGGAAGAGAAAAGTTATCATACTTTTTCTTATTACTTGTGTTCTTACACTGGGATTTTTACAAAGAATTTAACCCTTATTTGATTTGGGTTTTTTTTGGTTGTTTCTTGGATTGATTGTTGATTTTAGTTTTATTTTATTTATGATTTTTAATTTCATGTGTGTGAGTGTGTTGTCTGCGTGTATGGAAGCTCACCCGTGTCCTGCAATGCATGTGGAGGCCAGTAGAGGATGTTAGATCACCTGGAACTGGAGTTACTGACCATGGTTAGGCACTATGTGGGTGTTGGGAACTGAACCTGGGTCTTCTGCAAGGGCAACCAGTGCTCTTAACTGCTGAGCAGTCTCTCCACCCTCTTATTTTATTTTTTAAAGATTTCTTCTATTCCGTCCTTTCCTGAGAGTAGATATGACTGCCATAACAGGCCCTATGCAGATTTAGTACTCCTGATTGCTGATTCCCATCTGACCCCTCACATGTTCCTTTCCAAGCTCCTAGAGGGCTGACTTGACACTGGGAGTCTTTGCAATTGGGAACCTCCTGAAAGTCTTCTCTATCACTGAGGGCTGTCCTGGGCCAGTGTCAGAAGCCTAGGGCTCAGGCTCTGGCTTCACTCTGGATCTGAATCTTGTTCTCCCTCTGGCTCTGATTATGGTTCTGGACAAGTGGCTCTTTCAATGAGTTGGTACCTTTTAGAATGAGTTTCTGACACATCTACACTGAGTATTTGGATCAGTGCTTGGTCTTCATTGGCTTATCTGGTCTTGACTGAGCTAAGTGTTGTGCAACATTCAGTCCCATAGACAGCTGTTGCTGATTTGTGAATGTGGTAGTTGGGATGATCCAGGCTCAACTAGGTTGAGTCAAAGTGTGTGTCTCTGACATCATGACGGATCCATGCAGGGAGGGTTGGGGTCTGGATCTTGTGATTGACCTTGAATTTCTAATCTTCCCACTTCTACATTTCAAATGCTGTAAGATGATCACCTGTTCAGAGAAGAAAATTCTAAATTAGAGTCCCTGTATTACAAAATTCTGACTGGAATGTGCCTACTAGAGGCTGAGAAGGGCCAGAAGGATATGGGAATGTTTTATGAGAGGTAGCAAAGCTCTAATGGACAGCACCCTCTCATTTTCCTTAGCAAATTGAGATGATCACAGCTTTGAATAAACCTATTAAATTTTTAAAATTTTATTATTTTTATTTTATGCGTATGTATGTATTTCCCGCATGTATGTAAGTACACGTGTATTGGGCAATGCCTGCAGAGGACAGTAGAGTTTGTCAGATTCCCTGGAACTAGAGTTAGGTGCCATGTGGGTACTGGATTGGAACCTGGGTGTTCCGCAAGAATAGTCAGTGTTCTTAACCACTGAGACATCTCTCCAGCCCCACCTATTGCATATTTTATGAATCACTAAAAAAAAAAAAAATTGAGTCTCCAAACAAAGAAATTATAAGGAAATGGAAATATTAACTATTTTGACTTGATCAGCATATACCAAATATTTGTGTTGAATAACTGCATTGCAAAGTAGAATAATTAGTAGTCCAAAAACTATTAACTGTGTGAGTAGAGGGAATATTAACTACCCTGATTTGATCATTGCGCACTGTATATTTGTATTCAATCATAACACCATACCACATCAATTTGCACAGTTAAAATAAATGAATTTCAGTAGAAGTGGCTTGATGCCACCATTACTACAAGTTCACATGTGAAGGCTTCCAGTGACCTGAAAGCCTCTGATTCCCTGTGTTCTTGAACCAGTCCTGGCTCTTATAATCTTCCCACCCCTTCTTCTGAAATGGACCCTGATCCATGGGTGGGTGAGTGGCACTAAAATGAGAACTATTGGAAATTGATTGCTACTGGACAAGGGATAGTATGCCTTACATATGATGTCTAGATGGGATGATTAGACTCCAGTGCACAAATTTACAGTGAAGAACATTTAGGTACAAATGCTTGACTGGATAGGACTTAACATGTATAATAGAATACATGAGGCCTATTGGGGATGGGGGAGTCATGGATGGGGGGGGCTAAATTTGATTAAGAACTGCTATATGAATTTACAAAAGCTCAATAAAAAATATATATCAAAAATAAATATAAAAATAAAAAGTTCAGAATTAGAGTCCCAATTCAGAGATTTCACAGGCAGGAGAGACCAGATACGCAGTAACTCTAGGCACTTTGGGTTGATACAGGATCTCATTGTAGATGAATGAGATCTGTGCATCCAAAGAGTTTAGACATGGCCTCAGGGACACAATGGATTCCAAAGGAGGCTAAGATCTTGGGAACCAATAGCTAAGTGGATAGCATATATCTTTACATTGATGAATAACTACAAATAAGAGGAGCATCAAGAGACAAAGTAGTCCACAGCCATAAGAAAATAACAACTTATAAAGTTAATAGAATATTAGTGACATAAGTTTCATAATAACATCAGCTAATGGATTTTAACTTCTATGTTTAAACAATGAGAAGTCTCTCAAAGCATTTCTTAAGACGTGAAATCTATCTACATATTAATATCCTTAAATACCACAACATTCTACCATTAGGAAAATCTAATGGAATAGATTAATAGAAATGCCTACAAACTCCTCTCTTCCCTTCCCCTCCCCGTTCAAGTGATCAATTTTAGAACATTGAAAGCACAATCATATATAAGAATTTTTGTCATCTTTCTTCCTTATTGATGTTACTCTTTTGTCTCTAAATCTGAACAAAAGCTACTCCTTAACTTTATACAAAGTTCTCTTAAAATGCTTGCTCATCAGAGGCTTATAACTAGTCAAAGTGCTGAGAATAAGTCACTGTTGAGTGTTCCTCCCTAAATTAAACTTCTATATCATATCCCTCCCCAATAACCTGAAAATTTCAGAGAACATCGGAGAAGAGGGAGCAGAAAGGTTGTACGGGTTGCAGGACAGGAAAGACTGCTGTAAAATGCTGTCTTCTGGACTTAATGTGGCCACTGCAAACATGAACTCACTGCAGCTGGGGCTGTCTACATGAGATCAAGCCCTTCAACATATCAGCAGGGATAGGGACATGGCACATGAGACTCACCACAGTTCAGGTGTTATTGGCAATTAATGGGTTCTGGTAGAAAATGAGTCATTCTTCTTTGGGGATGTAATGACTAGTAGGTTTCTCATACTCCCTTAAATAACCTTATCCCACGAACATGCAAGCAACTCTAATAATGCACATAACAGCAGAAAACACTGACAGTAGAAACAGAACATGGTGGCGATGTGAAAAAGAGTTCTAGAGGACACGGGAAAGGATAAGAGGGAGGAAGGGAGGGAATGAACATGATCAGGTATTTGATATATGCATTTGTGTCAAATAATAAACTAAAACATACTTTTAAAGTCTAAAAAACCTGCACTAGAGACTGGAGAGATGGCTCAGAGGTTAAGAACACTGGTTGTTCTTGCAGAAGACCTGGATTCGAATCCCAGCACCCACATGACAGTTAACAACTGTCCGTAACTCCAGTTCCAGAGAATCTGACAGCCTCTTCTGTCCTCCACAGGCATTGCACGTCACAGGTGCACTCACAAACATGCAGGCAATACATTCATACACATAAAATAAAAAAAATAAAGAAAATATTTTTTTAAAAACTGCACTACATTTTTAGCATTCAATGTATAAATTGTAAACTTAAAGTGGCAAAATACACCAATTTATTAGTATAACCAAGAACCACAATGCATATACAAACTCCTTGTGAAATGGTGACTCCAAACTGGAAAGGAACATGATTGTGTTCCAACTGATCCTACCCTTCATAATAGTGTTTTTGAAATTATTCAACATGAACCTTATGATGTTTTATATTATGAAGAATATTTCAGTAATCAAAATTATGCAAAACAAAGCTGAACTATTACTAGAATCACTAATTGTAACATTCATTTGTTCATATTTTAATACAGAATGTCTAACATCCTAGTAATAAAGGACAGAATATTTACTGAAGTTATATATTATATCATCCTTGAACTTCAGTTTAGAGTTATAAACAGACTGAGAAATTGAGACATGAAATAAGTTAAAAGATATCTAGGGATGCTTGTCACTATAATATTTTATCTCACAAACTTCCTTCCAAATCTCCTTGTGACTGCATTTTTGACCTCCTTGTTTCTCAGACTGTAGATGAGTGGGTGCAACATGGAATCACAGCTGTATAAAATGACACAGTTTTATTGATATCTAGGGAGAAGCTGGAGTTCATACAAACACAGATAAAGAAGAGGGTCCCATAAAGGATGGAGACTGCCAACAGATGTGAAGAGCAGGTGGAGAACGCTTTGTGCCTCCCATCAGCAGAGCGGATCCTCAGGATGGCAATGACTGTAGCAGGAGGCCTCCAAAGATGGTGTGGACCCAGAGCCCTGGGATTCAGCAAGAATTCACTTCACATCTTGGTCCGAAGGAGCCCGCCAAAAGGAGCCCATGCCTCCGTACTCTGCTCATGAGCCCAGTGACTGCTGACAGACTGCGTGGTGCAGACCAATCAGAAAACAATACAATGATTAAAGGGACTTGGGGGTGTAAAAAAGGGAAATGTAAGGCCTGCCCCTCCTGCATTAAATGAGCCTGTAGCACCTCACCTAGTGCTTGCTTCTACCTGACTCCCGGTGTCTGTGTGTTGATTCTGCACCTCATGCCCCCCATGATCAGCAGGGTACCTGATTCATGTCACAGTCTACACAGCTGGCCAGAGGAGAACCCACAACACCTGGTGCCTGAACAGGGACCCCTGCCCACAGTGTTGGCAACACCCAGAACCTCGGTTTGTTCGGTAAGTAGGCCCCTGGATTTGTCTGTTTCTTCAGCTCCTCAAGGGTAAGCGAGAAGCCCCCTCCTCTGTTTGTTAGATCAGGGAGGCCACTCCACCACATGGTCCCAAAGCCCATGTCAGCACCTCCCCCCTCTTGGCTTGTCCTGGTGAGTTCACATAAGGGCTGGTCCACCCCAAACTCAGAGCACAGGCTTCAGGTCACCCTGTTGCCTGTCCTGGAGACACCATGTGAGCATACAGCTGGAGGTGTCACAGCCTCCAGAAGTCCCTCACTGAGCACAAGACATTTGGATCCAATACACCTTTACATTTTGGAACAGTTTACATCCGAATGGCTCACAGTGCTTCTTTGCTTCCTTTGTGCCCTCTTGGTAGTCACAACTGTCCCTCCCACAATGGGCAATTTACCACCACAGTGCAGGGAACCACACATGGCAGCACTCAAGGTGCTCCTTAAAACGAGACGGTTGAAAGTGAAACCAAAAGATATCGAACACTTTTGGGATGAAGCCACTAATTTAGCTCCATGGGTCTCCCCTGAAAACATGTGGGACCCTGACACATGGAATCGGGTCCTCTTCCTGGCCTGAAAAAGGGAGGTCGGGTCAGGGATCACTCCCCCTGCATCACTCGTGCTGATCCTCCTAGCCGTCATTGCTATCCTTAAATCCTCCTATCCTGAGGAAGTCATCTCGGCCCACAACAAACACTGCCAGGAGCAATCTAGTGTAGATCTGGCTATTACCTCAACCCCAGACCTCCTAGACTCAGAGGTGGATGCCGCCTTTGCTCCCACATCCAATAAGGAAGGAGCTCCTTTGCCTATATCTCAGGATACTCTCCTAGAGCTACCATGCCCAGATATTTCCCGGCCCAGTTACCCGTGGAAGGAGTTACTCTCTCCCCTCGCTAATAACCATCCCGCCCCTTCCCCTGCTACTGTGCCCCTCCCTCCTAGGCTGCCCTCCTTAAATCCTCACCTGCCTTTGTCCGCATTTCCAGTTAATGTCGGCCCTGATGCAGAGCAGCATCCATGGCTGCCCACCCCACTCACTGACCTCCTTCTTATCTGCAAGGCAGCTGAGCAATCGGGCCATGACACCCCATATTTCAAACATGTTCTTCACCAGTGGTCCTTACATTTACAAACCCACTATGATTGGTATAACTTACTAAAGGCAGTCTTAGAACCCTCAGTCTTTCTAAATTGGTGCACAGCCTATGACAATCAGGCTGAAAACCAGGCATGCCTATATCTCCCATATGACCTCAACCTTAAGTTGGACATGCTCATGGGACACGGACAATATACTGACCCCATCTCCCAGTCTACTATTGGCTTCCATGCCTATTTCCAACAAGTTTCTGATTTGGCCTTTAAGGCCCTTAAATGTTGCTCCCCCATGACTCACAAGTCTTTTTCTGTAATTTGATTCAATAGTCAGGGGAGTTCTTCACAGACTTCCTTACCCGTGTCACTAAGGCAGTAGAGCAGAGGGTGGAGTCTGGACCCACCCAAGAGGTGCTTATCAAACAGTTAACTTGGGAGGGCCTAAACACCTCTACTCATAATGCTATCGAATCTGTCCGCAATAATAACATTCACAAATGGGTACTCGCTACCAGAGACTTAGACCCCAGGGTGGGCCTTATTGAGGCTTTGACCACTTCCTTGGAAACTCTTTTGTTGCAAGGAAAACCTGCCCACTTTGGCACATGGGAAGACTACTGGAACTGTGGGGGCTTGGCCACTTTTGTAGCCACTGCCCAAGAGGTACAGCCCACCCCAAGACTCACTGCCCCAAGTGCCAAAAAAGGTTCCATTTGGTTAAAGACTGTAGGTCACAGCCTCAATCAGACTCAGCTCCTTTAAACTCCACCCGGGGTGCCCCTCAGCCCCACCCACAAGAGGGGAAACAAGACAGATATTATGGACTCTCCCAATCCTCAACCACTCCCCACTAATGACCCTGTTCCTAGATGGAACTGCCATAAAGGGCCTAGTAGACACAGGGGCTGATGTCACCATTATATCAGAAACTGAATCCCTTAAATTCGCTCATTGGAAATACAGGCCAGGCCCACCAATAAAAGGAGTTAGTGGCACACAAAGTACCAAGCTGGTCACAAGTCCAGTATATTGGAAGGACTTGGATGGGAACCAGGGCACAGTTACCCCCATGGTAGTGGACGTTCCCCATAACTTATGGGGCCAAGACATCCTAGAGGACATGGGTGCAGTTCTTACCATGGATGACCGTGCCTTTTATGATGATATGCTTCATGCTAACTTGGGGCTATCAGGGAAAGGACAACACCTTGCCCAACACCCCCAATCCTAACAGACACTGCCCACCCGGGATCGACTCCAATCTTGGCCCCCAAGCCGATCCCCATCACCTGGCTCTCTGATGCCATTTGGGTGGACCAGTGGCCTATTATAGAACCTAAATTATCTGTCCTCAAAACTCAAAAATTTGGTAGCTGAACAATTGAGGCTTGGCCACATCAAGCCCTCTCTCAGTAAACATAATACCCCAATATTTGTTATTAAAAAGAAATCAGGGAAACGCAGACTTCTCCAAGATCTTAGAGCAGTCAATGCCCAGATGGAAAAGATGGGCTCGCTACAAGCGTGCTTACCACACCCTACAGCTATCCCCCCATCCCATCGTATCGTAGTACTTGATATCGAGGATTGTTTCTGCCCAATCCCCCTAGCAGAACAAGATAGACCTCACTTTGCCTTCACAGTATGGGAGCCCAACTTTCAAAGAACAGCCAAGAGATACCAATGGAAGGTACTACCACAGGGTATGAAAAATAGCCCACAATCTGTCAATAATATGTTAATAAGGCCTTAACCAACATCCACAAGGACCTAATTGTCATCCACTATATGGATGACATACTGCTAGCACACAAATCTCACAATACTTTACAGGCTGCAATACCCAGTCTGCTTGCCAATTTAGAATGTCTAGGTTTCCACATTGCATGAGACAAGTTACAATACATCCAACCTTTCATTCCTTGGCTACCATATAGATACAATAATTAAACTGCTTAACCCTTCCATCTTGCAAAAAAAAAAAAAACTGTATATGCCTAGACTGAGCTCCAAGAACTCTGTGAGACTATAAACTGACGCAAACAATTTATACCTGGTCACTGACTTGTAATTCTGGGTCTTGTTCTCCCTGCTGGAAGGCCATAATTCACCAACTTCAAGGATCCCTCTCACCAAGTCAGCTAAGAATCTTCTTAATAAGATAGATCATATACGCTGGTCTGCATCACTCCGACGTTATGGCCCAGCAAAACCATTACTGGCCTTGATCCTCTGGACTAAAAATGGTGTCTTGGGGGCACTCTGGCAGCAAGACACTCTGGCATGGATCCACCTGGCTACCTCAGACCTAACTAGGCTTAGCTCTAAGTATGATATTGCCTTCAAGTGAGAAACTAAGGCCTGACAAACACCCAGGTGCATATTCAGAAAGGAACCTGACAAAATTATACTGCCCTTTCCTCTTAAGCATTCCCAAACATTATGGGAAGACTCTCTGGCTTTCCAACTAATGATGTCCAGGTTCACAGGAAAGTTGGATAACCACGCACCCCCAGATAAGCAACTGGCCAGCCTGGCCTGTTTGGAAATCACCACTCAGCCACATGCTTCCCCCTGCAAACCCCCCCTACCTTTAGCCACTCTAGCCTTCTCGGATGCCAATAAGTCCTTTTATGGCATAGTAATTCAGTGCACAGGAAAGGATGACACCGGTTATGTACAAGCCAATCCCAGCTCTGTCCAGTTGGGGGAGCTCTTGGCCTTGTTAAAAATCTTCCAAGTCTACCAGACTGAGCCAATCAATATATTCTCTGACAAGCAAATACTTATATTTTTGAAAACAAATTATAAAAATATGACATATATCTAGTCATTATTCAGGTATCGAATTAAGAAAAGTGACTATGCTTTTGTCAATATTTATAATCCATTTCCATGAACATCTACAGCTTCTTTCAAATTCTATCCACATTTATCCATGCTTAGGGATTTTACATTGATTATTTTTAAAAAATGGAGTCCACCCTGAGTATTCTTTACAGTTGCCTGTATTACTTGTGAAAATAAAAACACAAATCAGAGCACCCATATATTTTGGACCAAAAGGCCAGTCTTGAAATTCCTTTTTAAAAAGACTTTCATTTTTATTTTGCATTATTTATAAGTACATATCTTAAGAACCTGATTTATAATTATTGTGTAGGACAATGGAAAGGAACTGGGGAAATGGCTCAGTCAACAAAGTGCTTGCCTTACAAGTATGAAGATCTGAGTATGACCTGCAAAACTCACACAGAAAATCTGGTGTGGTGACCATGTTTATAATCCCAGCACAAGGAAGGATCCCAGAAGAATACTTTCCAGGCAGTTTAACTTAGTTGGTGAGCTGCAGGCCACTGAGAGACCATGTCTCATAAGAGATGTAAGGCATCCTTGAGGATGACAGCCAAGGCTTTCTTCTGGCCTCAACGTGCATGCACATACAGAAGCATACGCAACCCCAAGTCTACACACACACACACACACACACACACACACACACACACACACACACGTGTGTGTGAAAAAGGGAATGGCAAGGAAATTACTAACAAGAAAGAAGGAAGGGAAGAGGAAAGGAGTGAAAGAAGGATGGTGAGAATAGTGAGGGATTATTATGAGCAAGACACAATGATACATGTATGGAAATGTTACAATGAAACTCATCTTGTATGCTGACAGAAATAGTAAAAAGATTCTGTGTACATGTTTAGCAGTTATTATGCTTGAAGAAAATTCCTATCCTTATTTCCTATCCTTATATAGCATATAAATATCCCTTTAAAGTTAAGAGATTTGTTAATGACACTGTTATTGGTCAGCTTAGATCTTCACCCTTTTTCCAAAAATGGCATAACTCACATTTTTCATGTATTATCAGTTAGATAAAAAGGTGGCAGAGGTTGGGATCACCGTGAAACAGAAACAAAGAGGACTCCGGAAAAGCAAGAGTTTAATTGGGTTTGGCTGGGCTGGTCCTCAACTCAGGTGTGAAGAAGAGTCAGCAGCCTAATGGCTGCAGAGGGGTAGCTTATAAAGGAACTGATAGCAGAAAAAGAGAATATTTTCTGCTGTTTGGGACTGTTTTGGGGGCTGCTCAGGGAGGGTGTAGGGTCTGTGCCTGGTGAAACTTATCAAGGAAAACATCTACTGTGAAAAATGTTTTCTACAAAAACAGGGTTCCAGGAATTAATTGCAGCAAATGGCTTGGGAAACCTGTTTGTCAGCCTGTGGAGCATGCTCTGGCAATCACAATACTTTGGTCATTAATTTCTGGGAGCTGCTTTTGTTAACTTGCAGGTGGCTGGGAGTTAGTTGGCTCAGTTCCTCTTATCATTTCTGGGTCCTGGACCTGAACCCTACCAATCTGTTTATTGAAACATCAAGCAAGTGCTGGTGGGATTGGAGCATATATTCAGAATCATAGAGCACTCACTGAACAGTTGTGGCATGCAACAGACTTACAGTTTAGAAAGAAAGGTGATTTTGAGTTTCATAGACCTTATGAACAATATTTGGGCATTGTCATTTGAAATCAGTTTACTACTTTGTCTAATAGTGGTATAGTTATATTAGCCTTTCTCCATGGCCTATGACCTGTCTAGCCTCAGGTTCCTAAGCCTGATATCAATGTCAGCAATGGGCTTCATCCTATGAAGTGCAACTTAAATCCAATTAGAAAGTAACTGGTTACTCTTATAATGTTCATGCCACTGTTGCAGTGGTGGGCATATTTCTCAGGTCAGTTATTTTTCTAGCTTGCAGGATTCACAGTTGGTTAGGTTCATGCTAAATTTCCTCTTATGTAATTTTTATTGCACCTTCCATCACTGTGAAAGTTAGCCAGTAGTGATGAGGTTTGAAGACAGTACCATGTTGATTTCTCCTTGTTTGTTCTATAGCTCATATACAAAATATTTTCATCAGTAGGGTCTTACCATCTAGTTCTGGTGGGTAACCAAGAGCAGGAGCAATTGCCAGTATATTTGAGGGTCTTTGGTATCCTTTGTCAACAGTTTCTAGAGAGGGAATTCATTCCTGGCATTGAGATTTTTTTTCACTGGCCTATGAGATCTATCTAGAAAGGGCAATTTCCCCTTTTATAGGATAACTACCGTTAATCTCTTTTTATGATACATATGTATATACTTCAAGAATCTGTTAGCAACATACTCTGTTCCAAGGCCAAAAATGTCAAAAATATTTGGGAGCTTGTATCTTATCCTTAAAAGATTGTAGGGTTACCTCTTCAGAGGGGGGAATGTTGGAGGGGAGGGTGTGTGCATGGATTTGATCAAAACACCTTATATGCATGTATAAAATTCTCAATAAAGTTTTTGTAAAAATTAAATTAAATTTTAAAAAAGGAAAAAAAAGAATCTGTGTAGTGGTAGGTTTCTGTATGACTTTTTCTTAACGCCTTTGGTATTATTTATTTTTTAACTGTACAGATTTATGTGGTATAGTTTCATAATTAACACACATATACCCTGTGCAAACATCTAATAATGGTAACCAGCATTCCTTGTAGTTAAATATTTAATTTTTTTAAAACATGTAATAATTATACTTATGCAGTAGTAGGATTTATTAATACAGGAACATGGTATGTACTGACCACGTCATGATAACTAATGTTTCTATTCCCTTCTCATTCCTTTAGATTTGGAGCCTCAACTCTTCTCTTCTAGTGATTTGCAGATATACTATAGGTTGTTCTGAACTATGGTTACCTCACTCTGCTAAAGAAAAATGATGACTTAATATTTTCCTCCATCTGTGGTTTGGTATTCATCATCCAACATCCCTCTGTTCTTTCAGTCTTTCCCAGTCTCTAGTAATCACTGTTATACATTGAAATCAACCTATCATGTTTTTTTTTCTCAACACACTGTATCTACTTTAGAATTTTCATATTTCTTTAAAGTCAAGGACAGGTGCTTCCAATTTGGGGTAGGTTATCATCCACATAAAAATGTTTTATTTTCTGGATCTGCATTTTATTTCATCTCCAAAATTATTTTCTCAAAGAGACAATTCAACTTTCTTCTAGAGATCTTTTGTACATAAAGGTGACTCTAGTAAAATATAGTCTATTTTATATGTGAAATTACATAAAACAATATATCTTAGGTATTGTTATCACAAAATATGGATATGGAATAACAGCTGTATTAATTAGCTTGAGTCTTTTCACAATTTATACATAGCCATAATATTCTGCTGTGTATTGTAAACACATACATTTCTGCATATGCATGCTAGAGATGGAGTCCAGGGAGAATCATGTGCTCTATCATCCAGCTACCATCCAGTCTCCTGATATTTTATTATTTATTATCTATAACCAATAAATCTGAAAATAAAATTAGTAATTATTTTCTCTACAGACTTGATCTCCTGGGTGTCTGAGTCCTTAAGGGAAGTGACTCCAATTTGTTCACAGTTTTGTAGAGAACAATCTCCTGAGTGCTATGTAGAATTAAGTCAGTAAGCTTATTATTAAATTTCTACTTAAAGGCTCAGCTTCAAGATGTTTTTGCATACTATTTGTCCTTGCAGGTAACCAAGACATTTGAAGAGGACAAGTCTATGTTCTCAGGGTATTTCATTCCCATATCAGAAACTCTAAATTCATTGTGACATGAGCAGGTAGAGTTGTGTGGATAATTTCTTCTGAAATTTGAATTACTTAAGTACATACTTTCAGGGAGCCAGATATTGAAAACTGAATTCAGTGATGGGAAAGCATTACTTAAAAGCTAACCATGAAACCCAACTTGGCATCAGTTGAATATTTCATGCATGAACTAACTTATTACACTTTATTCTATTTTCCCATGCAACTTCATTCTTGTTAAATTAAGGAAATTTAAATTAGACAAACTCATAGATCCTCAGAAAGCACAGAGTTACAATAAAGAGATCTTCTATAGCCTTTATCTAAATTCTATCCATGGTTAGCCTATTATATGAACATAGTACACCACCTTAAGGAGGAGTGATCAATGCATCTGTGTCATTACTTACTAGTCTTTCACAAAGGTAGGTTTGTTTAACCATTCCGCAATCAGAACTGCTCCATCCCCACAAAGATCTCCATTGCCTTTACTCCATTTGTAGTTAAAACCTAATCTCCTAACACTGGCATCCATTTATCTGTTCCTCATCATGACAATTTTGCCATCTTGAAAATGCCATATCAATAAATTCATATATGATATGACCTTTTGGGACTGCCTTGACATGCATTCATGGTATTGCTTATATGATACCTGAAATTTTCACCTATTTTAAGCATTGTGGTCATTTCAAGTTCTTCTTTACTATAAATGAAGCTTTTGTGAAATATCATGTGCAGTTTATCATGTGGTCAAAAGCTTTAATTTCTCTGGAATAAATGGACAATGCTTATTTCTGCTTTAAATTATCTTTCTGTCTCCAAAGCTTCTGTCAACCATCAGTATTTAAGAATTGGATCCTTGAGCTGGGGAGTGTTGGTGAAATCATTAATTCCAGCACTCGGGAGGAAGAGGTGGATCTCTGTGAGTTCAAGGACAGTTGTTGTACAGGGAGATCCTGTCTCAAAAGCCAAAACAGCAACAACAAAAGAATTCTATCATTTCTTGGTGGCCACAAAACATACAAAATTACTGGATTAATTAGCATTTATGACTGTGGTATGACAAATTTAGAAAGGTTAGGAAAAGTGTTTGATTCCTATTTCAAAATCATGGCTTCCCTTTTCAGCATACCATCCTACATCCTTGATATCAGAAGTCATGACCTCTGAGACAACATGATGTCTTCGTATATAGAGTGTAAAATATAGGCAAGAAAATTATATACTTAACATTTGTTTGTCCTTGAGCTGGACTAAGGAAGCCTAAATTCACACATTCAAATAATTCCTTTTCTCATGTAATGTTTCATAATATACTGTTGGTTCATAAAGAGGTGTTTTGAGACAGACAAACTAAGGTAGTAATTAGAGACTTGTATGATGTAGTCATAAGGAGGTTTTAGAAATGCCTTAGCAGGAAAGACAGTAGATCTCAAGTTATCAGAAGTTAAATTAACTAAGAAGCCTTAAGCCATGAATTTATTGCAAAGACAAAACTTTCTCACAACAGAGTATACCAGAGGAATGAGGCACAGAAATCAAACTGTGGTGACTGAGTTTTTTTTCCCATGGGCTTAACAAATGCTTTCCAGCTCCAAGTTTTCCTCTTCTTGACATTTCTCTGTGTTTACCTTATCACTGTTCTTGGGAACCTGGGCATGATCACACTCATTCACATGGACTCCAGACTGCACACCCCCATGTACTTTTTGCTTAGCCACTTGTCCTTTGTGGACGCCTGCTCCTCCTCTGCCATTGGTCCCAAGATGTTGTCTGACATCTTTGTGGAGAAAAAAGTGATCTCTTTTTCAGGTTGTGCTATCCAGCTATGTTTATTTAGTGAGTTTGTGGTCACAGAATGCTTCCTCCTGGCTTCCATGGCCTATGACAGGTATATGGCTGTCTATAAGCCCTTGCTTTACACACTCATTATGTCCCAGCAGGTCTGTGTGCTGCTAGTAGCAGGCTCTTACATCATAGCCCTTATAAGCACCACAATCCATATGACTTTTACCTTTCAGTTGCCCTATTGTGGTCTAAATCTCATCAATCACTTCTTCTGTGACTTTCTTTCTGTTTTATCCTTGGCATGTGCAGATACCCAGGTGACCAAACTTTTGCTTTTCACTTTGTCTGGAATTCTGGGTGTGTTCAGTGGTGTGATCATCCTGGTGTCCTACATTTACATTGTCATTTATTGTGGGTTCTCCTCAGGCCAGCTGTGAAGACCCTGACCTGGATTGGGTCATCTGCCAATTAGGGGGAGCAAGAGGCATGGAGTCAACAGACAGACACCTGGAGTTGGGTAGAAGCAAGCACTAGGTGAGGTGTGGCAGGCTCGTTTAATGAGGGAGGGGGCAGGCCTTATAGTTCCCTTTTCTCTTCCCCCAAGTCCCTTTAGTCAGCGTATCATTTTCTGATTGGTCCATGCCATGCAGTCTGTCAGCAGTCACTAGACTCGTAAGCAGGGTATGGAGGCACGGGCTCCTTTCGGCGGGCTCCTTCGGACCAAGAAGTGAAGTGAATTCTCACTGACTCCTAGGGCTCTGGGTCGGCGCCATCTTTGGAGGCCTCCTGCTACATTTCCAACCTTTTTCTTTAAAAACGACTGTCCAGCAAGAGCCTGTAGGCAGCTCTGGCTCGGGATGACCCGAGGATCATGGACTGTGCCTGTCTTAGATTGTCCTATTCGGGCATGATTACCCGTCATTGGAGCATGGGCATACACGTCCATGTCCTGGCTTAGGTTGATTCAGCCCAACAGGAGCTTACCCGGCATTGACTACCAGCCCTCCAAGGGGTATCATCCCGGGAGATCAGTTGAGGTGAAGAATTATCTGTAGGAGGCCTTGTACATTTGTGTGAGCCAAGTCTGTCGGGCTGCATAGGGCGGGTTGAAATTGTCTTCATGTATTGCTCTGAGGGGCTGATACACCAAATTATTGAATTTTTTCTGACTGCGGGAATGAAGAACAAGGCATTTAAGACGTAGAAAGAGAAGAATAATTATGCCTGTCAAGAGTAGGTAAGTGATGATCTAAGAAGGGTCAAACAGTGCTGTTAGATTAGACCAGATTTTCTTTAATACCCTGAATCGATGTCCAGCGTGGGGGTGCAGGTATAATTTAGAGCAATAATTTGATTAGTTAGTAATATAGAGTAATCAAGAAACTTTTGATTCCAGTGGCTGTGAATATAGTGCTGGAGTTGTAGGCGCGTTTCAGTAATATTCTGTACTTTATAGGGGGTGAGATAAAGTGACCTAAAGTGAGGGTCACAAGCTAGCAGAGCCATGTCTTTGGTAATTGCCAGCTCTTAAGAGATCAATTTGTTGTTGTAACACATTAGTTGCCTGGTGAAGATGCTGATTGAGAAGGGACTGAGTGTGAAAGGTAGAGGAGGTTTTGGACACAGCCTCATTGAGCATCTCCACAGTAGTGCAGGATTGGGTGATAGCCACCACAGCGGTGGCTGCTGAACCTAATGTAAAGATGATGGCTGGGATGAGAGTGGCAGTTACCCTGAAATCCCATTTTAAGCAGAGGGCTTGTGACAAGGCCATCCACTCTATAAGGGTGACCACATGGAATTGGGTTGCATTGGTGACTGGAACTCAAAGGTCACGGGTTCATGCATAAAGAGAAATTTGTGAGCTGGATGGTTCCAGCAGGCTGACAGTACATAGGTGGTGTTGGTATTAGAGCAGTTGAGTTGTCCCCAAGGGTCAGAGGTAACATTGGCTAGCAATAAGGCAAACAGGGGTCGCATGGAAATGGGGGTAGGGGGCCAGGATGTCATGTGATCAATGGATGTAAGGATTTTGTTTTTGGCACAAGTAGAGGGAATGGTGTTAGTGTAAGTGCTGTTGGAAAGCTGAAGGCCCTGCTGTGCCAGTAATGGCCTCATGTCCATGCAGGCATGCAGACCAGAGAGGTCCCAGTTACTGAGTATTGATTTGAGGTTGGTATGGGAGATCTTAATGCCACAGGGATAAGTGGGGGCCAGTTGTCTCCAAGATCCTAGAGGGTGATTAGAGGGGGAGTGGCTGAAGAGGAAAAAGGGAGGTCTGGCATGGTTGGGCTTAGGGTGGCATCTCTGCCATGGTATAGGGAGCGTGAGGAAAAAGGGTGCAAGGGAGCATGTGTGTGGGCAGTTGGGGAGTGGTGGGCGTAGAATGACAGGGCAAAATGGGGGCAGTGGGGTGGCGGTCCGATCTGCCTCCCCTGTTTTGATTGTCCCCAGTGCAGTGTTGTTGAAGGTGGGGAAAGGCCCTGAGTTTAACCATGTAACCCGAGGAGGCACTGCCGACATAATCTTGGATGTCAGGTTGAACAGCCCAGTGCATGAGGATGCATTGTTGGTAATGAAGCATTAGAGTTATTTAGGGGCCAGGAGCCATTGAGTGATTCCCAGGAAGTAACTGGGTCCATGGTGGGGAGGACAAGTGTAGGATTAGTTGAATAGAGGGTGGGGTAGGCTGGAGAATGAAGCAATAAGGGCAAGAGTATAGGCGGGAAGGGTACCAAGCCCAGAGGTCATGGGCCATGGCAGGAGCAAGGAAGAGCAAACCCATTATCCAGATAGCAGCGAGGTCTCTGGGTCCTGGGGGTCCTGTTGGCCAGTTGCCGGTTTCATATCTCTTGCTGGAACCCATACTGGCTTTGTTTCTGTCTGAGAAAACACACAAGCATAGCCTTGCCCTTGCCATTGATATGTTACATAGTCCTTCCATCTCACTAGTGGCAGGGGTGTAGGCCTAGGTATGGTAGCCCAGTGTTTGTAGGCTGAGCTCAACCCATTTTCATTGAAGGACAGGAAATTAATGCTGAATAGAGCTTCAATTAGGGCCAGGTGCGGGTCTCTTTTAGACTCAGGGTTAGCAAATTTTTGTAATGTTTCTTTGAGGGTTCTATTGGCCTGCTCCACAATAGCCTGTCCCTGTGGGTTATAAGGGATGCCAAGGGAGTGGCTAATTTTCCATCTTGATAGGAATGATTGGAATTTTAGAGAGGTGTAAGCTGGCCCATTGTCAGTTTTTAGGGCCCATGGCACTCCCATTACCAACATTGCTGATTTGACCACCTTAATGGCGTGCGAGGCCTTTTCACTGGTTTGAACAATGATGAAAAGAAAGGAGTAGGTGTCAACAATGACATGGACATATTTAAGATTACCAAAGGAGTTATAATGGGTGACGTCCATTTGCCAGAGGGCTTTAGGTAGGAGACCACGCAGGTTAACTCCATATCAATTGAGGGGGCCTAAGGGAGCAAGGGGTGCACATGGCTTGACACTGGGTCTTTGCAATTGGGAATCTCCTGCATGTCTTCTCTATTGCTGAGGGCTGTTCTGGACCAGTGTCAGACTCAGGCTCGGGCTCTGGCTCCAGTCTAGATCTGAATCTTTTTCTCCTCTGGCTCTGGTTCTGGTTCTGGACTGATACCTATCTGGACATGGTTCTTCGTGGGTGGCTAGCTGTTAGAATGGGTCTCTGGCTCATTTACACTGAATATGTGGATCAGTGCTTGGTCTTCATTAGATTAACTAGTCTTGGTTGTGCTAAGTGCTGTGTGACATTCAGTCTCATAGACACTTGTTGCTGATTTTGGGGTGTGGTAGTTGGAATGATCCAGGCTCAACTAGGTTGGATCAGGGTATGTGGTCTCTGACATGACGAGGAATCCATGCAGAGAGGGTTGGGCTCTGGATCTTGTGATTGACCTTGAATTTCTAATCCTCCTGCCTCTACCTTTCAAGTACTATAAGATGATCACCTTCCCAGATATGGGAATTCTAAATTAGAGTCCACATATTACAAAATGCTGACTGGAATGTTTAACAGTGCCTACTAGAGGCTGAGAATGGCCAGAAGCATATGGGGATGTTAGATCACAAGTGGCAAAACTCTAATGGTTAGCACTTTCATTTTCCTTAGCAAACTGAGATTATCATAGCTTTGAATAACTATTACATATTTTCACTAAAATATGTAATATTTTAGTGACTCACTAAAAAAGAATTTTAATCTCCAAACATAAATGATGAGGAAATGGAACTAATAACTATCATGACCTGGTAAGCACATATCATGTACTTGTGCTGAACAACTACATTACAAAGTATAATAATGTGTTCATCCCAAAATCATTAAATATGTAAGTAGGGAGAATATTAACTACTCTGATCATTACACATTGTATACTTGTATTCAGACAACATACCACATCGATTTGCACAGTTAAAATAAATAAAGTTGAATTGAGTTGGCATGGATCCTGAGCTCAATGCCACCATTGCCACAAGTTCACGTGTGCAAGCTTCCCATGACCAGAAAGCCTCTGTTTCCCTGTGTTCATGAACCAGTCCTGGCTCTTACAATCTTTCAGTAATTGTCCCTGACCTATGGATGGGTGAGTGGTGGCCAGGCATTAGACTGAGAGCTAATGGAGACTGATTGCACTGGGTGAGGGACAGTATGACTACATACGGTCTCTAGATGGCATAACTAGACTCCAGTGGACAAATTTACACTGAAGGACACTTGGATACAAATGCTCAATGGATAGGACATAAAATGTATGGCAAAATAAATGAGATCCAGTAAGGGGATGGGGGAGGGATGGAGGAGAGGGGGTTCTAAATTTCATTAAGTGCTTTTATATGAACTTACAAAAGCTCAATAAAAATGTATATTAAAAATAAATATAAGGGAGCCAGAAGCTTACCTGGGTGAGTTTGGCTGCTGCACCCACTGAGACTTGACACCCCCAGCCTCATTCACCTTCCCAGTTCCCTCACCCCATCTCTCCTCCCAGCACGGGGACTGGCACATTTCCTGTTTTGGCACTTCAGACCTCTGGACTGACCTTTTGCCCAAACTCCCCAATGCTTCCTGGTCCTTTACATCCAGACCAACCCAATTCCTCCCTCTAGTCCCCATCTCCTTTTGCATCTCTGGGCAGCCCAGCCCCACAGCTTCCTGGATCCAGCAGCTTTCCTGGGTAAGTTTGGCTGTGCCCACTGTGCCTTGACTCCGCCAGCCTCATTCACCTTCCCAGCTCCCCCCACCCCATATCTCCTCCTAGCAGGGGAACTGGCCCATTTCTTGTCATGGCAACCCAGGCCCGTGAACTGACCTCTTAGCCCAGAATCTCCACTGCTTCCAGATCCTTTGCATCCCAACCAACCCAATTCTTCCCTGTAGTCCCCAGGAGCCCTCAGGCCTCTTCTTGTCCCCACCATCCTTTGCATTCCTGGGCAGCACAACCCAGCATCTTTCCTGTTCCCTGCTCTGAGGCCAGCCCAGCCCTCAAATTTCTGAGGCCAGCATCTTTCCTGGAGGGATTCAGACGTTAAGAGAAAGCCTGAGAGCATCTGATCCTCATCTGACTGGGCCTCTGTGAGAACTCCTGAGCAGCAAGATGGAAGCAATTTGGCCACTCCAATATAAAATCAAAAGAGAGAACCTGAAGCCTAGACCAACCAGCTTTTCATGGCCAAGAAGTAAACCACAAAGTCACATAAAGTTTGCAAAAAGACGCAGACCTAAACTCAACAAAGAAAGTGAGTCTCACACAAGAACAAGAAACTACAAAAGAAATCCACATGTCAAAGTCACAGAAAAAAAATAATAATACCATGGAAAGCCAAGATAATATATCCCCACCAAGTACCAACAGTCCAGTGGAGGACTACAATGAGAGCCCCCTAGAGATATCACAGGACATGGACTTCAAAAGAACAATTATAAACAAGATAAAAGAATTCAGTGAATTTAAAGAACACACAAATAAAGAAATCAAAGAACTGAAAGAAGATAGGGATACACTTCTGAATGAATTCAGGAGAGTTAGAAATAGTGAAGAATACTCAGGATGAAATGAAGAAGGAAGTGAAACACTCAGTAAACCAATTGGAAGCAATGGGAGAAAACGTCACCAATAGGATGAATGAAATGAAAAAAAGAATATCAGGCCTGGAAGATAAAGTGGATGAATTAGGTCACTCAAGCAAAGATTATGAAAAATTTGAGAAAACAGGAATGGAATGTGCAGGAATTGTGTTACACCATGAAAAGGCCGAACTTACAAATCATAGGCATACAGGAAGGAGAAGGATCTCAGGATAATGGTATGGACCAGATCTTCAACAGAATTGTAGAAGAAAATTTCCCCAAATTAAAGAAAGACATGCCCAAACAAATACAAGAAGCATATAGAACACCAAATAGACCAAACAAGAAAAGAAACTTTCCACAGCATATCATAATAAAAACACTAAATGTACAGAACAAAGAGAGAATGCTGCAAAAGAAAAACAAGTCACATATGAAGGAAAACCCATCAGAATTACAGCTGACTTTTCAGTGCAAACTATGAAAGCCAGGAGGGCCTGGACCAAAGTAGTTACGATTCTAAATGACCACAGATGCCAACCCAGATTACTTTACCCAGACAAAATGTCTATTTTAGTAGAAGGGGAAAAAAATCTTCCATGACATAAATAGCCTGAAAGAATTCATGTCCACAAAACCAGCCCTTCAGAGAGTTCTTGAAGCAATACAAAGAGCTGAAGAAAGGAATGAGTATACCCAAGGGGATACAGAAAGAAACTTAATGAAGTTATAAATATGGAAATGCACAATTATACCAAAAATGTGAACATAAATAAAAATGGCAAGATTCAACATAGATCTTTCATTAATAACTTTAAATATCAATGGCCTGAACTCCCTAGTCTAGACTAGTTGAATCAATTAAGAAACAAAATCCATCTTTCTGTTGTCTGCAAGAAACTCATCTCACTTTCAAGAACAGGCACTACCTTAAAGTCTTAAGGTGAAAGGATGGAAGAAAATATACCAAGCGAGTGGTAATAAGAAAAAGGCAGATGTTGCAATTCTAATATCTGACAAAATAGACTTTAACCTAAAACTAATCAGAAGAGATAAAGAGGGCCACTTCATTCTGATCAAAGGAACAATTAACCAAGAAGATACTGCAATCATGAACATATATTCACCAAACTCTGGTGCTCCCAACTTCATAAAATCAGTACTACAGGACTTTGAGATGCAGATTAATCCCAACTCATTAATAGTAGGGGACTTCAGTATTCCAATATCACCGTTAGATAGGTCAACAGGACAGAGAATTAACAGAGAGAAATCTGAATTAAACAATACCATATATCAAATGGGCCTAACAGACATCCACTGAATATTCTACCCAAGCATCAAAGAATATACTTTCTATTCAGCAGCCCATGGAACTTTCTCTAAAATTGACCATATACTTGGGCACAAAACAAACCTCAATACAAAAAGACAAATAATTTCATGCATTCCATCAGAACACAATGCAATAAAGCTTAAAATCAACACCAGAAGAAACCTAGTAACTGCACGAACACATGGATATTAAACAACACACTCCTGAATGATGAATGAGTCAAAGGAGAAATTAAGAAAAGTAACAGTATTCCTGGAACTAAATGAAAAGGACAACACAACACAACAAAAACTCTGGGATACCTTGAAAGCTATCCTTAGAGGGAAGTTTATAGCCCTAAGTAACTACATTAAAAAGTCAGAAAGAACACAAATAAATGACAACATTACAACTCAAGACACTTGAAAAGTAGCAACAAATGAAACCCAAATCCAGCAGACAAAAGAAATAGCAGAAATCAGAGCAGAAATTAAGGAAATAGAATCAAAGAAAACAATACAAAGAATCAACCAATCCAAGAGCTGGTTCTTTGAAAAGATAAACAAGATTGACAGACTGCTAGCCCAGTTAACTAAAAGAAAGAAAGAGAACCTCCAAATCAACAAAAAATCAAAGATGAAAGGGGGAATATCACAACACACACCAAAAAGATCCAGAACATTATAAGAGAATGCTACAAAAACCTATATGCTACTAAATTTGAAAACCTAAAAGAAAGGGATGGATATCTAAAAGCATGGGAACCACCAAAACTAAACCAGAAAGGGATCAACAGCTTAAGCAGACCCATAACACATAAGGAAATTGAAACAGCAATACAAAACATCCCAACTAAAAAAAGCTCAGGATCAGATGGGTTTACAGCAGATTCTCCCAGACATTTAAAGAAGATCTACATCCAATGATACTTAATTTATTCAAAAAGATAGAAATGGAGGGAGAAATTCCAAATTCCTTCTATGAAGCCAGCATCACTCTCATACCAAAACCAGGTGAAGACACAACCAAAAATGAATACTATAGACCCATGTCCTGAATGAACATAGATGCAAAAATTCTCAACAAAGTACTTGCAAACCACATACAGACACACATCCAAAAGATCATCTACCATGATCAAGCCAGCTTTATTCCAGAGAAGGAGGGATGGTTCAATATATGTAAACTAATAAACATCATAAATCATATAAATGGACTCAAAGACAAGAACCACATTGTCATCTCAATAGATGCAGAGAAGGCCTTTGACAAAGTCTTCAACATGTATTTATGTTCAAAGTCCTAGAGGGAATTGGACTGGAGGGACCATACCTCAACATATATCGTTGTATACAGCCATATACAACAAACCCACAACCGATATCATTCTAAATGCAGAAAAGCTGGAAGCATTCCCATTAAAATCAGGAACCAGGCAAGGCTGTCCACTATCTCCACTCTTTTTTAACATAGTGCTTGAAGCTCTTGCAAGAGCAATAATACAAGAGAAGGAAATTAAAGGAGTAATAACTGAAAAAGAAGAGATCAAATTATCCCTTTTTGCAGATAATATGACGTTATATCTAAGAGATGCTGAAAATTCCACCAGAAAATTCCTAGAAATGCTTAACACTTTCAGTAAAGTGGCAGGTTATATAATTAATCTACAAAACTCAGTAGACATTCTATATACCAATAACAAGCAATTGGAGAAAGAGTACAGGGAAACCCTCCCATTCACAACAGCTTCAAAAAACAAAATAAAATAAATTATCTCAAAATAAACCTGACCAAAGACATTAAAGACCTCTATAATGAAAATCTTAAAACTTTAAAGAAAGAGATTGAGGAAGACACCAGAAGTTGGAAGGACCTCCCATACTCTTGGATTGGAAGAATTAATATTGTGAAAATGGCTATCCTATCAAAAGCCATTAGAGATTCAATACAATGCCAGTCAAAATCCCCATGACATTCTTCATTGAATTGGAAAAAAATCCTAAAATTCATATAGAAGCACAAAAGACCCAGGATAGCCAAAGAAAACCTGAGCACAAAGAGCAATGCTAGGGGGATTACTATACCAGATTTCACACTATATTACAGAGATATAGTCATAAAAACAACATGATATGGGCACAAAAATAGACCTGTGAATCAATGGAACAAAATTGAAGAGCCAAATATGTTTACATACACATTCAATCACCTGATATTTTCAAAGAGGCCAAGAACATTCACTGGAGGAAAGACAGCATCTTCAGAAAAAGGTGCTGGCAAAACTGGAATTGTACATTGATCATTTCAAAAAGAAATACGGAGTTCAGCCATGAGTATTCTTTACAATTGTTTATATTACTTGTGAAAATAAAAATACAACTACTCCTCTGTGTAATAAATACAAGTTTTGCACCAAAAGGTCAATCTTGAAATTCCTTTTTGATAAGTCTTTCATTTTTATTTTGCATTATGAGTACATATCATAAGAATTTTATTTAAATTTATTGTGTAAGACAATGAAAAGGAATGGGGGAAATGGCTCAGTCAGTAAAGTGCTTGCCTTACAAGTATGGAGATCTGAGTATGACCTGCAGAACTCATATAGAAAATCCAGTGTGGTGACCATGTTTGTAATCCCAGCACAAGTAAGGATCCTGGGAGAATATTTTTCAGTCAGTTAACCTAGTTGGTGAACTCCAGGCCACTGAAAGACCATGTCTCATCATACACACACAAACACACACACACACACACACACACACACACACACACACACGAGAAAGTGAATGGCAAGGAAATTACTAACATAAAAGAAAGAAGGAAACCAGGGAGGGAGTGAAAGGAAGGATGGCAAGAATAGTGAGAGATTATTATGAGCAAGACACAATGATACATGTATGGAAATGTTACAATGAAACACATCTTGTATGCTGACAAAAATAATAAAAAGATCCTGTGCACTTGTTTAGAAGTTATTATGCTTGGAGAAAGTTCCTATCCTTGTACAGCACACAAATAACCATTTAAAGCTAAGTGATTTGCTAATGCCACTGTTATTGGTCAGTTTAGATTTGACACTTTTTTGCTGTTTTTACAAAATGTTTATTCTATTAATCCACTGAATTCACAGGATGTTAACACTTTAAATGTTTATCATTTCCATCAACTGCAGCTCTAAGTAAACCAGAATAAACATTTTTATCATAGATGTAGCTAAGGATCATTAATACTCTTTAAAAGTACCTTAAATTCCCCCAAATTTTAATACAGGTAGTTTTATTGTATGTGTCATCTAGTAGATAATGAAAGAATGTATAGAAATGAAGAGTTTCCAAGTGAGTAAATATATTATACTATGTTACCAACCCACCAAATCAACAGCACTTGACAAACTGAATAAATTACAAAGGAAATAATTATTTTGGGTCACACAGAAATGTGAAGTGTTTTCAAAACTCAACAGTTACCCACTCACATAAATCTCTAAAGCTTAAGAATTGGAAGATAAGTTTCACAATAATGTAATTTTCACTTCCATTTACATTCATTTTTAATATACTACTAAGATGCTTATGTCACAATGGTGCTTTCCAGTGTTCACAATGTGCAGTTTCAGTTTGTACATACTTAACTCACTAACATAAGGGACAGTTCTTACTATTATAAACTATCCCCAAGGAAAAAAATCACCACCCCACATAGAACTATAAAAATGGTATGAATTAAAACAAATTAATGCAACATGTTTTTTCCTGTGAGCTGTTGTCTAAATACAATATGTGAATTTGCATGTTTAATACGACAGATACACCTTCATTCACTGAGAAACTGTGCATTAATTTTATTCAACCATCTTTCTCACCTTACCTCAAAAATTCATTGACTTGTTTCAGTGGATTCCAAACTGTCTTTGGGGCAGGATAAACACTGTAAGCAAACAAACAAATGAAAGACTTCTCCCAAATAAATTCTTAAATTTTTTCCCTCCTACTTTAATACTATTTTAAAAAGTCCTTTACATTGATTCATTTGTTTTTTTTAGAAAGGGTCTCACTATGTTGCCCTGGTGGGCCTGGTACTCCCTGTGTAGACCAGGCTGGCCTGAAACTCACAGAAATCTGCTTGCCTCAGCCTGGGATTAAAGGCATGAGCCACAATGCCCACCCAGCACAGTTTCACCTTTAACACTAACAAATTATTGGCAGGTTAGTCTGCCCTATCATCTTTTGACCTAAAACTCTATTTTAATAGAAGAATAACATTCTTCAATATTTCATTATGAAATTTAGAACAGTTATATGGCTTCACTAAACTGGCCAAAGTAGTGAGAAATATACAATTTAGTAAATGGTTGGTTATTTTGCTTTTTGGCATGGGCACTCCAAGAACAGAGAATGAAAAATGAGTAACAAAATCTTTGTCTCCCATATTAAAGGGGGAAAACAAGTCGCAAGGCAGTTTGAACCTCTGAAATCCATCTGGCCTATTCACTACTCACTGACTTTCTCCCATGGTCTGTGACCTGTCTACCCTCAGGTTCCTTAACATGATATCCATGTCAGCAAGGGTATTCTTTCTATGAAGTAGAACTTATCCAATTAGAAAGTAACTGGTTACTCTTACAATATTCATGCCACTATTGCACTGGTGGGCCTCTTTCTCAGGTCAGTCATTTTTCTAGCTTGCAGGAGTTACAGCTGGTTAGGTTCATGCTAAGTTTTCATGTAATTTTTATAACACTGTCCAGCACTATGAAAGTTAGCCAGTAGAGATGAGGCTTGAAGTAAATACCATATTGATTTCTCCTTATTTATTCTACAGCTCATATATGTAGTATTTTCAGTAACAGGATATTGCCATTTAGTTCTGGTGGGTGATCAAGAGCCGGGCAATTTGCAGTATTTTTAAGTGTAGTTGGTGTCCTTCATCAACAGTTTTTAGAGAGGAAATTCATTCCTGGAATTGAGATCTTTTTTCCACTGGCCTATGATGTCTAGAAAGGGCAATGCCCCCCTGTTATAGAATAACCCCTTTTAATCTTTTTTTATGTATATGTATATAATTTAAGACTCTGTATAGTGGTAGGTTTCCATATGGCTTTTTCTAAAGGCCTTTGGTATTATTTTTTAACTGTACAGATTTATGTGATATGGTTTCATAACTCAACACACGTACACCCAGTGCAAACATCTAATCAGGGTAACTAGCACTCCTTGTAATTAAACATTTAACTTTTTTGTTAAATGTGTAATAATTATGCAGTAGTAGGATGAATTAATACAGGACCACGTAATGATACCTAATGTTTCTATTTCCTTCTCTTTCTTTTAGGTTTGGAGCCTCAACTCTTCTCTTCTAGTGATTTGTAGAATGCAGTGTAGGGTGTTCTGAACTACAGTTACCCCACTCTGCTAAAGAAAATGACAACTTAATATTTCTGTCCATCTGTGATTTGTTATTCATCATCCAACATCCCTCTGTTCTTTCAGTCTTTCCCGGTCTCTAGTAATCACTGCCATACATTCAAATCAGCCTATTTTATTCTCAACAACAGTATCTACTTTAGAAATTTCAGATTTATATGAAGTCAAGGACAGGTACTTATCTTCCAATTTGGAAGTATGAAAATTAGAATTTCTATTGGGTAGGTTATTACCTACAGGAAAAAGCATTTTATTTTCTACATCTGCATTTGATTTAGTCTCCAAAATTATTTTCTTAAAGAGATAATTTAAATATGTTCTAAAGATCTTCTGTACGTCATAGTGACTGTAGTAAAATATAGAATATTTTATATGTGAAATCACTTAAAACAATAAATCTTAGGTATTGTCATCACAAAAGATGAATATTGAATAACAGGTATATTAATTAGCTTGATTGAGTAATTTCACAATTTATACATAGCCATAATTTTGTACTATGTACTGTTAACACAAACATTTCTGCATATGCATGCTAGAGATTGAGTCCACATTAAGCATGTGCTCTATCACTCAGCTACCATCCAGTCTCCTGATATATGATTTTTATTTTTCATCGAAAACCAATAAATCTGAAAATAAAAGCTAGTAATTATTTTCTCTACAGACTTGATCCCCTGGGTTTCTGAGTCCTTAGGGGAGTTATCACCAATTTGTTCACAGTTTTATGGAGAACTGAGTGCTATGCAAAATTAAGTCATTGATCTTGTTAAAGTTCTACTTAAAGGATCAGCTTCAAGATGCTATTGAATGTTATTTGTCCTTGCGGGTACCCAAGGCAGTTGAAGAGGACAAGTCTACATTCTCGGGGTATTTCACTCCCATATCAGAAACTCTAAATTCACTGTGACATGAGCAGGTAGAGCTGTGTGGGTAATTTCTTCTGAACTGTGAATTAATTAAGCACACAAATACTTTCAGCGAACCAGATATTCAAAACTAAATTCAGTGCCATGGGAAAGCAGTGTCTATAGGCTAACCATGAAAAATAACTTGCCATCAGTTGAATATGTGCATCTTTTGCTTTAGCTAAACTAACTTGAATATGGAGCACAGCAGAATTCCTTTTACTGTAGGTCAGGGATTGGCACTGAGAGTGTGAAACATGAAGGAAGATTTATTGGCTCACAGAATGTAGAATAGAGAGGTTTTGTCTTCAATAGAACCTACTGTATTCACCTCTTTATAACTCACAGAAAAACCTCCTTCCAAATTAGCTAATCTGAATTCTCAGTCTGCCGGTACCCAAGACAAGGCTGAACATCATAAAGTTTAATCGACTTCTATACACTGTGAACATTGTTTTCATACAGGATTGCATCTTGAACACAGATGATAATTGTTACTGGCATATGTTTTGCTACCTTTAGTTTGCAGGGGCAACTATTTGAGAGCATAGTTGTGTGCATTCAAATTTCAGCATCAAAACCATTATTTTCTATAACTTTATTTGAGACATGTAAAAGGCTTTATTTCCACTTTTGGATATAATACTGAAAATATAAATAACCTGAAATGAGTTTCTATGTTTAGAAAGCAAGTGAATTTTGAAACATCCTAATATTATGATAGTTTTTCTGATTAACCTTAATTATATCTCTCCAGATGTTTTCTTTTTTAAGTTACCATTGCCTCTGAAAACACAAGATACCAGTGGCTTTCCAGTGAACAGTTTTAATTTAATCAAAATCCTTCCCCGGTCTCCTCTGTGCTTAGAATGTTGCTGCCCTTCTTCCAGGGCTTTCAGGTAGCACGTCCTGACATGGGCTCTGCATCATGACTCTAAGGTCCTAACTGTATGCTTCTCTTCACCAGCTTTACTTTATTATACTGTCCTTTCTTCTCACTTTTCATGTAACCTTATTCTTCATAAATTAGGAAAATTAAGTTAGAAAGCTCATAGATGCTCAGAAAGCACAAAGGTAACATAGATCTTCTGTGACCTTCATCTAATTTTCCTTGATGGTTAACATAGTATATGAACACAATATGCCTCCATAACCAGGAATGATGAATGCATCTGTGACAGTCCTTATTAAGTGTAGGTTAGTCTAAGCATTCCACAATCAGAACTATTCCATGCACACAAAGATCTCCTTGCCTACATCCCCTTTGCAGTTACAACCTCATCGCTTAACACTGACAACCACTTATCCGTTCCTCAACACTACAATTTTGCCATTTTCAAATGCCACATCAATGAATTTATATATGACATGACCTTTTGAAACTGACTTTGACATCCTTTATGTTATTGTTTATATGATACTCAAATATTTCACCTCTTTTAAGCATTTTGGTCATTTCAAGTTCTTCATTATTATAAATGAAGCTCTATGAGCAATCATCTGTATCTTATTATGTGGATATAAGTTTTTATTTCTCTAAGATAAATGGACTGTGCCTTTTTCTGCCTTAAATTGTGTTTTTGTCTTCAAAGCTCCTGTAAACCCTCAGTATTTAAGAATTGGATCCTTGAGCTGGGAGTATTGGTGAATGACATTAATCCCGGCACTTGGGAGGAAGAGGTGGATCTCTGTGAGTTCAAGGACAGCTGTTGCACAGGGAGACCCTGTCTCAAAAGCTAAAAAAGCAACAATAACAAAAGAATTTGATCCTTCCTTAGTGGCCACAAAATATATGAAATTTCTGGATTAATTAGCTATTTATGACTCTGGTATGACAGATTTAGACAGGTTTGGGAATGTGTGACAGACATCGAACTCTATAGTTGTTTGACTCCTATTTTAAAATCACGGTCACCATTTTCAGCACACCATCCTATATCCTTGACACCAGAAGTCATCTCTGAGACAATATGATGTTTTAGTGTATGGACTGCAAAATGTAGGCAAGAAAAATTATATACTTAACATTTGTTTACCCTTGAGCTGGACCAAGGAAGCCTAAATTCACTGATTCAAATAATTCCTTTTCTCATGTAATGTTTCATAAAATACTGTTGGTTCATAAAAAAAGTGTTTGGAGACAGAAAAAGTAAGGTAGCTGTTAGAGAACTTGTATGATGTAGTCTCCAAATTTCACATCTATACATACAAATGAGGAAATCAAAGAGCTCAGGGAGGACTGTTACTGACTCTAAAGTGCCCATGTCATGAAGGAGGTTTTAGTAATGAAGGAGTGGGTACCAAGTTAACAGAAGTTAAATTAACTAAGAAGCCTTAAACCGTGAATTTATTGCATAGACAAAACTTTCTTTCTCACAACAGAGTAAATCAGAGGAATGAGGCACAGAAATCAAACTGTGGTGACTGAGTTTTTTTTCATGGGCTTAACAAACACCTTCCAGCTCCAAGTTTTCCTCTTCCTGACATTTCTCTGTGTTTACCTTATCACTGTTCTGGGGAACCTGGGCATGATCACACTCATTCACATGGACTCCAGACTGCACACCCCCATGTACTTTTTGCTTAGCCACTTGTCCTTTGTGGATGCCTGCTCCTCCTCTGCCATTGGTCCCAAGATGTTGTCTGACATCTTTGTGGAGAAAAAAGTGATCTCTTTTTCAGGTTGTGCTATCCAGCTATGTTTATTTAGTGAGTGTGTGGTCACAGAATGCTTCCTTCTGGCTTCCATGGCATATGACAGGTATATAGCTATCTGTAGGCCCTTGCTTTACACACTCATTATGTCCCAGCAGGTCTGTGTGCTGCTAGTAGCAGGCCCTTACACTGTAGCCCTTATAAGCACCATGATTCATATGACATTTGCCTTTCGACTACCCTATTGTGGTCCAAATCTCATCAATCACTTCTTCTGTGACCTTCTTCCTGTGTTATCCTTGGCATGTACAGATATCCATGTGAACAAACTTTTGCTTTTCACTGTGGCTGGGATTCTGGGTGTGTTCAGTGGTGTGATCATCCTGGTGTCCTACATTTACATTGTCATTGCCATCCTGAGGATCCGCTCTGCTGATGGGAGGCGCAAAGCCTTCTCCACCTGCTCTTCGCATCTGTTGGCAGTCTCCATCCTTTATGGGACCCTCTTCTTTATCTATGTTTGTCCAAACTCCAGCTTCTCCCTAGATATCAATAAAGTTGTGTCATTGTTTTACACAGCTGTGATTCCCATGTTGAACCCACTCATCTACAGTCTGAGAAACAAAGAGGTCAAAGATGCAGTCAAAAGGACGTTTGGAAAGAAGTTTTGCTACTGTTTGAGAGATAAAATATTATAAAGACTAGCATCCATAGATAGCATATTTTATCTTATTTCAATTCTCTTTTCAAGTCTAAGAAGTTTGTAACTCTAAGCTGAAGTTCATGAATGATATAATGTGTAACTTTAGTAAATATTCTGTGCGTTATGACTAGGAAGTTATTCTGTATGAAAATCTGAATAAATGCATGTTATAGTTAGTGTTTCTACTAATACCTCAGCTTTGTATTATATAATTTTGATCACCAAAATAATCTTTCATAATATAAGAAATGCTTTGGGAGGCTTCTCATTGTTTAAAGATAAAAGTTAAACTCCATTAGCTGTTATAATACTTATGAAGCAGAGGTCACTAATATTTTTTAACCCTATAATTTGTGATTTCCTTATGGCCATGGACTACTTTGTCTCTTGATGCTCCCCTTATTTGTACCTATTCATCAATGTAAAGAAATATGCTATCCACTAAGCTTTTGTTTATGGCGATCTTAGCTTCCTTTGACTCCATTGTCTAAACTGTCTCATTGCACCAATCTCATCCATCTAGATTGAGAACCTGTATCAACACAAAATGCCTAGAGTTACTGTGTATCTGGTCTCTGTCCTGCCTGTGAAATCTCTGAATCAGGACTGTAATTTTGAAACTTATTTATTTATTTATTTATTTATTTATTTATTTACTTACTTACTATGTAACCCAGGCTGGCTTTCCCCCAACCAAACCTCCCCCATCTCCTCACTGGACCTCATGTAATCCATATATTTAATCCTATCCAGTCAAGCCGTTGTACCCAAATATCCTTCAGTGTGACTCTGTCCACTGCAGTCTAGAGATCACATGTAAGGCATACTCTCCCTCACCCAAACCAATCACTTGCCAATAGTTCTCAATCTAGTGCCTGGCTGCCACTCACGGACCATTACAGAATGGGTGGAAAGACTGCAAGAGCCAGGGCTGGTTTGTGAACACAGGGAAGCAGAGGCTTTCAGGAAACTGGATACTTGTACACATGAACTTGTGTCAATGGTGGCATACCAACTCAAATGAATAAAAATTCAATCAGGGGACTGAATGGTAGCTGGACGATAGAGCACATGTTTAGCCCTGGACTCAAACTCCAGCATGCATGGGCATAAATGTATGTGTTTACAGTACACATACAATATTATGATCTATGTATAAAATGTGAAATTAATCAGTCAAGCTAATTAATATGGCTGCTATTCTATACTCATCTTTTGTGATGACAATACCTAAGATCTATTGTTTTAGGTAATTTCATGTATATAAAACACTATATTTTATGAGAGTCAACATGGTGTACAGAAGATCTCTAGAACATAGTTGAATTACCTCTTTGAGAAAATAATTTTGGAGACTAAATCAAATGCAGACATAGAAAATAAAACACTTTTTCATGTGGGTGATAACCTCCTACCCAATAGAAATTCTAATTTTCATACTTCCAATTTGGAAAATAAACACCTGTCCCTGATTTTATATAAATATTAAAATCCTAAAGTAGATACTATATCTTAAGAAATAATGGGCTGATTTGAATATATAGCAGTGATTACTGGAGACTGGGAAAGACTGAAAGAAGAGGGATGTTGGATGATGAATAACAAACCATAGAAAGACAGGAATATTAAGTTGTCATTTTCTTTAGCACAGTGAGGTGATCATAGTTCAAAACTACCTATAGTACATTCTAAATTGCTAGAAGAGAAGTTCATCCTCCAATCTAAAGGAATGAGAAAGAAATAGAAAAATTAATTATCACGACGTGGTCAGTACCTTTCATGTTCCTGTGTTAATCCATCCTACTGCTGCATAAGTATAATTATTACATGTTTAACAAAAAAATTAAATGTTTAGCTACAGGGAATATTAGCTACCCTGATTAGGTGATTGCACAGAGTATGTGTTAAATTATGAAACTATACTACATAAATCTGTAGAGTAAAAAAAAAGTAATACCAAAGGCCTTTAGAAAAAGTCATATGGAAACTACCACTATAAAATATTCTTAAAGTATATACATATACATCCTAAAAGAGATTAAAATAAGTTATTCCATAAGAGGGGTCTATGAAGTCCCTTTCTAGACTTCATAGACCAATGAAAAAAAGATTTCAAGGCCAGAAATGGACATTAGATGGCCAACTTTTAAGGAATAAGAGACTGCAGAGTGTGTATCCCTATAAAGGATTTCTATATCAAATTTCTCCCACCCATGGCTCAGGGATCATTGAAGAAGAGAGAATGGGAAGATTATAAGATCTAGGGTTTGTCCACGAACATAAGGATGCAGAGGTTTGCAGGCCACTGGAAGCTTGCACATGTGAACTTGTGGCAATGGTGGCATTGAGCACAGGACCCACACCAACTCAATCAGACAAGGGCCCAGAGTGGAGTGAGGGAAATGGGTGGTGGGCAGGCCCTAGACTGAGAACTATTGGAGACAGATTACTACTGAATGAGGGTGAGTAGGCCTTACCAACAATCTCTAGATAAAGCTGACTACACTCCAGGGAATGAATTTGCACCAGAGGACAGCTGGGTACAAATACTTAACTGGATAGGACTTAACATACATAGCAGAACATATGAGGTCTGGTGGGAGGTGGGGTGGAAGGGCATGGATGGGGGAGGAGGGTCTAAATTTGATTAAGAACTGTTGTATGAAATGTACAAAAGCTCAATAAATTTTTTTTTAAATAATGAAAAATTTTTAAAAAGAAATTTCACATTGTCAGTTGCAAGAATGTGTATGGGCATAAAATATTTTAGCATCCAGCAGAAAAGCTTGGCGTTTTACCTCTAATCAATGAAAAGTCTCTCAAAATGCTTCAGTTTACACAACTTTTGAAATAGGTCCGCACTCTTCTCTTCACATTTAGAGATTTAACATTTTCGATCATCAGAAAATACAATGATGCAATAAATTAATAGAAAGAGAATTTCCTGTCCCTCTCTCAACTCAGTTGATTGTTTTTAGAACAAAGCATAGTTCTAAGTAATAATCTGTCCGCCGTCTTCCTTCTGCAAGTTACTTTTTATCTCCAGTAGTAACAAGTAACTGCTGAACTTCATCCAGCTGTCTGCTCCTCACATGAACCTTCCCTGTTCTTTATGTTTTTATATTTTTATTGCACGTTTATATATTTCATACAACAGTTCTTAATCAAATTTAACCCCCCACCCCCCTGCGTGTCCCCCACCCCCTCCACCGAACCACATGTACTCCCCCATACATATATTTACTCTAAAGTATGCTTTTCTCAATGCAATGACAAACTGGATTGTTCTCTCTATTCTTTTAAGATTGTTGAGTTTTAGTATATAGAAATACCCATGATTTTTGGTTTTATATCATATCATCAATTAACAGAGATTATTTTTACTTTTTACTTTTTTGTTTCCTACTAAGATGTCTTTTACTATTTTCTCCTGCCTAGTTGTTCTGAGTTGGATTTCCAGAACTTTGAGAACAGAAGAGATAATAGCTGTGCTTCTTTTTTTTCTGATGTGTAAGGAAATGTTTTCAGCTTTTCACCATAAATATGTTAACTGTAGGTTTCTCACATTTAGGGCTTCTGTTGTGTTTAAGTGCAGTCACCGCCAGCCGCAGCTGCTCCTCTGTTCTTGTGGGTACCACTCCTTTGTTCTCACAGGCATGGAGACTGCTCTTCTGCTTGCCCTGGGCTGAGGCCGCTCTTCTGCCTGCCCTGTGCTGCCTCTTGTCATCACAGCTTCTGCCTGGTCCCAGACCCCAGGGCTGGTGAGGAGACTGTCAGTGGAGCCGCATTCAGACACAGGAGACCAGGTTCAGTGACACAGGTCTGCTTTATTGCAGGAAGGCACAAGCTTACATAGGGATAGTGACCAATCACAGCACAGCAAGTAGGATACCTCATTAGCATATCAAGTTTAGCATCCTATCACAGTACAGCAAGTAGGATACCTTATTAGCATAACAGACTTAGTATCCTATTAGCATAACACACTTAACATCCTATCACAGAATAGCAGGTAGGATGCCTCATTAGCATACTGGGTTTCAGATTACAGAGCCTGGATTCCTGGAAACCACGTGACCCTGACTGTTGCAATATCTAAGTGTTGCAATTTTGGATTCCAAGGGTGTTGATTAGGGAGTGGAGAGCTCTAGGCATCGGTCTCATGATCTGCCAATGGGAGCAAATGTCACAAGGCATTCCTTGTGGCTCCAGTAGTCCAGGCATTGCCTCCAGCCTGCTGTATGGCTGTCAATGAGATTTTCACCCTAGGCTCAAGCCTGTCTCCCACACTGAAGTACCTTCTTTCTATACCTAGCCTCACTGCTAGGTGATAGAGACTTGGTCTTCTATAAGGGAGTGATGCTAGATAGGTTGACTAGGCTCCAGTGGATAAATTCATATGGGACATATGAGTACACAAACTTGACTTGGTAGGCCTTAACATATATGATAGAATGCATGAAATCTAGTTGGCAGGCTATGAGGGGTGTATTTAGAGGAAGGGGTCTAAATATGATTGAGATATATTGTATGAATTGCACAAAAATTCAACAAAATATACATTTAAAAAGCTTTTTTAAGAAAGGCATGGTGGCACATGCCTTTAATCCCAGCACTTAAGAGGCAGAGGCAGGCAGATATCTGTGAGTTCAAGGCCAGCCTGGTCTACATAGTGAGTTCCAGGACAGCTGGGGCTTCAGGGAGACCCTGTTTCAAAAAAACCAAAAAAAAAAAAAAAAAGCTTTTTTATATGTATTGAGATTATTGTTTTTGTCCTACATTCTGTTAATTTAGTATATTGAACTTAAAGATTTATATATGTTGAGCCATCTATACATTCTAAGGATAAATTCTTTTGAATACATTGAACTATACTTTGAATATGCTATGGAATTCTACTTAGTAGAATTTTCTAGAGTATTATTAAATCTGTGTGCATACAAGATATTGCATTATAATTTTCATGTCTTAAAAAGTGTCTTTATCTTTTCTATCACAATGATACAAAATGATACAAACTCATAAATGAATTTGGAACTCTTCCTTCTTAAAGTTTTTATGCCTACAACCACTGTTTATTAATAAAACAATCTTATTCAAGTGTATTTACTTTACCATAATATACAGGAAGATATGTTTACCTAGAACAAAAAACATATACCTTAGACTCTTTTCCATCTTAATAATATTTGGTAGGTATATATCAATAGAAGCGTGGCTTCTTAATTGCACTGTGGCTAAAAATTTATCTTAGACACCTTATTTTTTAAGATTTTTTGAGAAAATTTTGTATTAGTTCTTCATTCAATGTTCTTTATTAAATATTGGTGGATTTCAATCATGAAGGCATCTGGCATTGAGCTTTATTTACAGAATGTGATACCATTTCTCTCAACCACTTGTTTAAATATGTATGTATAAACACAGAGTCATCCAAAATAAATCATGATCATTTTCTTATTAGGTGGAGTTTACAGGATATAATTGTCTCACAAATCAACTAACTACAAAGATAGAACTTTTAAAATGAGATTTTTACCTGAGAGTGGGGAAATAAAGTAAGGTCGGTAAATTTTTCCTATCTCTTATATTCATTGAGATAGATGATGATGATGCTAGATTAGATAGATAGAGGATAGATAGATGATAGGTAGAGAGACAGATGATAGATAGATAGATGATAGATAGAGAGATAGATAGATGATAGATGATGATGATAGATACATACATACATACATACATACATACATACATACATACATATGATTCTTCATTTCTTTTTGTCACTCATCAGGTTACATGTCCAGTAACTTCATACTTTCTTTTTTTTTCCTTTTGGTTTAATGAATCTTCTTCCTGTTGTTTTTCTGTCTTTCCAACAATTTCTGAGTGCCAATATGTTCACACTTTGAAGGAAAAACTTTAAAATGAGGGCCAACTCATGCAGACATTCACTAATTCCCTTGCCCTTTTTAGTAGGATTGTTCTGAGTCATGTTGCAAGCACTGACACTCATAGATCTTTATCAAGGTTGGTACACAGTTGATCACTGCAGAACTTTTCTCATTAACATAGGCAAAACAATTTGACACATATTTGCGTGCCACATAAACTCTTAAGGCCAAGAACTAGAACAGAGAAAAAAGATTACAGTGTGTCAAATTTATCAGAAAGACGGTACTCACACTATCACTTCCAAAACAATAATAAGAAACTCAGACTAGAGAGTATTAGCACATTCCCATTGACATCTTATTTCTCAAATCCCTATTGGTGCTTCCTTTGTGTCTGACTGCATTACATCACTTGAATTATTATCTCAAGGTTTACCTTTGGAAAACCAAAATATATGAAATATAGAGAAGTCATTAAGATACAGAATGTGGGGAAGGGGATCTAGAATACGATCACTCACAGGACAGATGTTCATGTATAGTGATAGCAAACATTACTATGACAAAACATCACAATTATTATGACTTAATTGAAGTTAATTAAGATGAGGTGCTGGTAGAAAATGTGAATTGGCTTATACAATTACCTGTAGTATGTGGGCTACACAGGCACACTGCTGTGTGTTAGGCTTTGAAACTGCTGTTGCTAAATGGCATTAAAATGCTAAGGTATAAAAATAAACTAAAGCCAGCCAATTTGCAACACAGAGGATGACTTCAAAGATAATAAAGCAATTTTCCCTATTATCACATTATCATTAGTGTTGTTGTTTTGATAGGTTCATTATATATGGGAGGTGAATTATGATGCTTGATTCATATACACATTAGGGAATGATCAACTCACGATTTTTACAATGCCTATCCCCTTAAACATGTATAATACTTTATACTGATTGCCTTAACGTTCCTTTCTTCTATTTTGAGATGTGTTATGAATTATTATATTCCCTTGCTGTACTAAAGAACATTGGAAAGTTTTCTTCTGTCCTTTAATAACACAATGCCATTGATTAAGTCTACCCCTTCCTTTTCCATCATATCCCATACAAATTCTGCTTTTTAATAGTTCATAACTATTCTATTCTCAACTTAAAAAACAATATTTTCAGATACTATCTATGAGTGAGATAAAGCAGTATTGCCTTCTCTGTACCTGAATTATTTCACTTAGCTCATTTTTTTATGTCTATTTATGTGGTCAAAAATTAGGAACGTTATTACCTTTATGAATCAATACTCTGTTTGTGGATGGATGTGTATGTTGATTCTATAGCCCAGCAACTGTGAATCATGTCTCAGTAAATACTGGAATTCAGGTGTCTTTTCAGTATGCAATTTATTTTGATTGTATATATTCACATTAGTGATAGTACTGAAATATATGAGCTCTATTTTTACGTTTTGAAGAATCTCCATACTGTCATTTAGAAAAGAGTTTGAATTAACATTCCCAACAAAAATACGTGAGGTCATCTTACCAGCACTTGATGTGTACTCTTTTTGTTGATGACCTTCCCGGTGAATTGAGGTACTATCTCACAGCAGTTGATTGTTTTTCATGTCTTCTTTTGAGAAATAGCCAACAGAACTTGAAATGAGATTAAAATGTGCTATTTATTTTAAAAAATATTTTATTGATTTTTTTGTGCATTTCATACAATAGCACTTAATCGCATTCATGTCCCCCATACATTAGATTTCATGCGTCTTGCCATATATGTTAAGTCCTTTCTGGTCAAACATTTATATCAAGGTATCCTTTGATGCAAGTTCACCCACTGGAGTCTAGTCAGCCTGTCTAAAGTCTTTCCTTTAAAGAATATCTTCTCTCCCTCACCTAGCAGTAATCAGTTTCCAATACTTCCTCAGCTAGCGTTGGGGCCTGCTGCCCATTTCCTTCCTTCATTGTTGTTTTTGTTTTTTGTTTTTTGTTTTTTGTTGTTTTTTTTTTTGAGTTGGCATGGGTTTTGTGCATGCTGTTACCATTGTTGCAAGTTCATATGAGCAAGTTTTCAGTGGCCCGAAATCTTCTGTTTCCTTATGTTCATGAACCAACCTTGGCTCTTACAATCTTTCCACTCCCTCTTCCACATGGTCCCTGAGCTGTGGGTGGGTGAGGTTTAATATAGGACTCCTATCCAAAGACATGCACTCTGTAATCTCTTATTCTCTAAAACTTAGCCAGTTGTGGCCTTCTGTGTACACCACACTCGGTTGTATGAGACAGCTTCCCTAGTGAGAGTTGAGGGATGTGTTAGTATTCTCTCTATCCCCTGTTCTGCTATGTTCCATGAGCCTTAGGTGTAAAGGCTCCACTGTCAATGTGTCTTTTAGGATCAGGCATCTCTCAGACAGATATTCTCTGTGTGTGACCAGTTGTGGAACTTTGTACTAGCTTCTATCTGTTGTGAAAAGAAGCTTCTTTGATGAGTGGTGTATGGTATACTTGTCTGAAAAATACAAGGATCCAAAAAAGAAGGCACTGTTTTTAAATATTTTCATTTTTGTTCTAGTTTGTTTCTCCATTGCTCTGATAAAACACTGACCAAACAAGTAGGGGAAGGAGTTTGTTTATTTCATCTTATCTGTCCAAGGTCCAGTCTCTCTTGGAAGGAAGTCAGATACGAACTCAAGATGGTAACCTACAGGTGGTAACTGATGCCAAAACAATGGAGGAATGCTGCTTACTGGCTTGCCCTCCCTTTCTCAGCCACCTTTTTTTAAATTTTTTTATTATTTTTATTTTATGTGTATGTGTGTATTGCCTGCATGTAGGTAAGTGCACCCATGTCGTGCAATGCCCGTGGAGGTCAGAAGAGGCTGTTGAATGCCCTGGGACTGGAGTTATGGACAGTTGTTACCTGCCATGTGGGTGCTGGGATTCGAACCCGGGTGTTCTGAAAGAACAACCAGTGTTCTTAACCTCTGAGCCATCGCTCCACCTCAGCTACCTTTCAGCACCCCAGCTTACTTGCCTAGGAATGACACTGCCAACAGTGGTCTTGTCCTCTCCTACATCAATTAACATTTAAGAAAATGCTCCACAAACATGCCCACAGGCCAGTCTGATAGAGAAAATTCCTCAATTGAGATTCCTTCTGCCCAGGTGAGTATGATTTGTGTCAAATCGACAAAAACTAGCAAATCTACAGTCAGTGGGGAAAAAACGCATGAAAAGAAAACCGAGTAACTGGATTGTGACAATAATAATAAAGAAGCTGATGACCATTGAGATTGCTCAGTGGGCAGAGGCACTTGCTGCTGAGCCTAACAACCTGAGTTAGATCTCCAAATCCCATATGGTAGAAGGACAGAACCAACTCCCATGAGTTTTTCTCTGACTTCCACAGAAGAGTCATGGCATGTGCACACACACATGCACACACACACACACACACATACACACACGTTATAAAATATTATTTCATATGTCATAATATTTTTAAAAGAAGGTAAATTTATACAGCATCTATAAGTTCCATATGCTAAAGTCAGGACCTGAAAAATGATGAACACTAAGAATCTTGATGAAGACACCTGTGTGGATGTGATTACGATATTCTAGCTCCCTTGAAGACTCTGAGCTTTCAGAAATGTCTCTAAATATCTCCTTGAAAGACAGTCTATTCCTTTACCTAAAGGAAATGAGGTCTCGCCTGAGTCAGTTGCTTCCCAAGAAAATAATTATTTTTTCTCAACGTGTAATCTTGCCTTCTCTCATGACACGTAGCTAGAAAAACAAAGGACAAGGCTCAGAACAGCATTGTTTCAATGCTAGAATCAGCTCTGCTTTGGGATGAAAATAATTACTCTCCAAAAGAGCTATAAGTTATTACCTGAGAGGGTTCAAAAGTTTAGAGTGCTGAGAGGATTCACTATGTAAGATCCAAGAATGTATCATTTGATGAGAGTTTTCCTTGAGAATACACTAGGGCTATTCTTTCCATCACAGCGAGAAAGGTATCAGTTGAGAGACCCCAGCTTAGTGAAAGCCTTAGCAGTATGAGATGTTGCTATGAATTCTATGCTGTCTAAAGTCAATGGATTTATAGGAATTCAGAACACCTGAATCTAGAAATTCCTGCAGTCCCCAAAAGTATCAAGTTTACAGCAGAGATCACCTGTCTTCTCTCTAAGATTAATTCAAAAATACCCAGTTAGTCTCAGCACAGATGACATCATATCTATCCTGTAGGTTTCACAAGCAGTTACTATAGTATTGAGGTATTGATAAAACACATTTGAATAGGAAAATAAGATAAACTGTATTAATATTCAGAAATTTGAAAATAACCATATGCAGTAAATGCAAGCAGGTTTTAGTCATATATAGGACTTTGCTTTTCATGAATATGTAATCATGCTGCACAATGATCTGAAACTTGATTTTTCTTATGAAACTGTAACAATTTAAAAGTGTTCTCTCAGGGTTGGAGAGATGGTTCACCAGTCAAGAGCACATCTGCTGTTGCAGAGGACCTGGGTTGGGAAAGCTTTAACAAGTTCAAGCCAATAAACATACTGAAACACATATCCTAAAGTGCTAGTCACAATAAAAAGAGACATAGTATGTTGGTAGACTCATTGGATGTGGAGGCAACACATTTCATAGTATCAGTACTGGTCCAGCCCAGGTAGCAAATAGCACAGAAAGCTGCTAGTGTCAAGGAAGCTACAGAGCAGGAAAGGGACTTGACAGCCAACCAAACCTGCCACTTGATACACAATGCTGCAGGGGGCTTTATGAAACTGAAAGTGGTAGAGATGAGGAAAGAAGCTGTATGGAGCTCGTTTAAGCCACAGTGGGGAAATAATCTAGGTCCTGTGTTCAAGTCCACACAACTAGCAGCCAAGAATCACGTAGATTCTGAAGCAGATTCTGGTCTTTTTCTCAGTCCTGCTAAGGAAGAAGATCTTACACAACAGGGAATCCTTTCACCATACACCCAGGACCTCTCCTCATGAGCAGGATCTTTTCACATTCTCTGGTGAATACAAGTAGACAAGCAGACCAGCAGACCATCATGACGTGAAATCTGAACCACGCTCACGTAGAACCAGAGAGTAAATAAACTTGCATCTACACGTATGTGAACAAAAGCTCTCCTTTACTGTCTAAAACCCACTTTGTCAAAATAATCAATCTCCACTGTTGGCTGAATATCATTTTGCGTTTCCCTGGAGTATACACAAATACACATGCATCAAGATTTTATTTATATATATATATA
>NW_008340932.1:988007-1002203 GCF_000622305.1 Nannospalax galili
CAGGGCTGGAGAGATGGCTCAGTGGTTAAGAGCACTGGCTGCTCTTTCAGAAGACCCAGGTTCAATTCCCAGCACCCACATGGCAGCTAACAGCTCCACCAGCTCCAACTCCCTCTTGTGACCTCTGCTGGCTTGCATGACATGAGTCCACTTACATACATGCAGGCAATACATTCATACACATAAACTACATCTTTGGATTGAGAATTTAAAGCACCTTTTCATATTATAGCTATTGTTTCACAGAGGGAACAGGTATGAAACTAACTTTTCATTTAATATATTCTTTTGTATTTTATTTGACATGCTCAGATACATCATCTATAAGATTTTGTTTTCATGTCTAGAATAAGAAATATAATTCCTTCAAGCATTCACCTGTTTTCCTTTATATAATCTTTTATACATTTTGTATTATTCATTTATGTGTCCTTTCTCAATTTATTTTGAAACAACTATCATGTCACAAAGAATAAAGAACATTAAACGTATTTAGTAACCGCTTCACTTTTCAAACAGCATACAAAATTCATTACCAGTTTATTTGTGCAGACTAAGACTCCTATTCTAGTGTTCCTTAACATAGTTCACATGAATATTTTGGGTATGAGTATGACAGAAAGAAAATTCAGTTTTAAACACCTGTTAGAAATTGCTTCCTTTCCAGTGTTCTCCTGAATGCATGTTTCACCTCCTTGTTCCTCAAGCTGTAGATGAGGGGGTTCAGCATGGGGATCACAATGGTATAAAATAGAGAAATCACTTTATTGATGTCCAGGGAAGAACTTGCATTAGGTCGAACATAGATGAAGAGAAGAGTCCCATACAGGATGGAGACGGCTGACAGGTGAGAGGAACAAGTGGAGAAAGCTTTCCTCCTCCCATCAGAAGTCTGGATTTTCAAGATGGCCGCTAGGATGCAGATGTACGAGATGATAATAATCAGACCACTGGGCATGCCTATCACACCAGCCAAGACAAAAAGCACCACCTTGTTAATCCGCATGTCAGCACATGCTAGGGAAAGCATTGGGGAAACATCACAGAAGAAGTGGTTGACAATATTTGGACCACAGAATGGTAAGCAAAAAGTCAAGGTTGTATGAGTTGTGATGTTTACAGCAGCTAGGACATAAGGCCCTACCACAAACTGCACACAGACCCTTTTTGACATAATGAGGGCATACAGCAAGGGCTTACAGATGGCTGTATAGCGATCATATGCCATTGCAGCCAGTAGGAAACAATCAATTGACACAAAGAGACCAAAGAACCACATCTGTGCTGCACAGCCCAAGAAAGAGATGGCTTTTTTATCTGCAAAGATATCATGTAGCATCTTAGGAGCTATAGAGGAAGAGGAGCAGACATCTACAAAGGACAAGTGGCTAAGAAAAAAGTACATAGGTGTGTGCAGCCTGGGATCCACCCATATGAGAGTGATCAAGCCCAAGTTACCCCCCAGGGTGACGAGATAAATAAAGAGAAACATGATGAAAAGGATAATCTTCTGGTGGAGATGATCCGTGAGCCCCAGGAAGAGAAACTCAGCAACTGCAGTCTGATTCTTTTCTTCCATTGGTCAGTTGGAATCTGTCAAAAGAATAAGAATTACGTATTACAAAAATTAACTATGAACAGCTACAAATGCCATTTGAAGTTAATGGCAGAAGTAGGCACATTGGAGACAATTGGCCGTTATTGTTGTACTAGCAAATGATACATAATTCTAGTTGCTAGATCTGGGAAGCTGCACAAAAATTCTATGTAACTTGAGCAACTCTCTCTTTGACTGTTTATGTTCTTCACACTCCCACCAAAATTTGGCTGACTATAGAACGTAAAACTCCCTCAGATTACAAAATTTTTTTCAAGTAAGAATTTTCATCTTACCATATAGACTGTATTATTTTATTATAATTGCTAACAGCTACAAATGATAGTTTAATTACATGGCCTTACCTTAAATGCTGTATAGCAGACAGTTTGACAATGTCATTGAACTGAAAAATAATGTGCTTAACTTTTATATCTGGATAGTTGTGCAAATATCTTGCCAAACCATGGCTAACTTATCCTTGAGCTCTTTGAATTTTGTAATGGAGCCCATCAAATATTGTCCAGTAATATGTTCGAAAATTTCTTCAAATTATAAAATAATGTTTTGAATGAGAATTGTTATGTTTACCAATAGAGTTATAATTCTTCATACTTTTAAAGTTCTGACCTCATGCCTTTAATCCCAGCACTTGAGAGGCAGAGGCAGGCAGATCTCTGAGTTCAAGGCCAAACTGGTCTACATAGTGAGTTCCAGGACAGCTGGGGCTATAGTAAGACCCTGTCTCAAAAAGACCAGAAAAGAGAGAGAGAGAGAGAGAGAGAGAGAGAGAGAGAGAATGGTCTTTGACAGATGCAATGTTAAAAGCAGAATTTAGAACCAAAAACAAAATGAAAATAAATTGCATGGGGAGTTGGGGTACAAATCTCTTGTACCTTCATAATTATGACAAAAGAATTGTGTCATCACGAAAGCGCATTAAAGTTCCTGCCTCTGAGATTAACAGATCTGACAAATATTGGCAAGAACTTGTAAAGGGGATTATATATAGGAAATCGAACAACTACTCAGTTAAAACAACAAAATTATGTAACATGATTCCCAATACTTTATACAAATTTCTTCTAAGGTACACATTTTGAAATCAAGTATACTAATATATGAAATGTCAAATGTATACTTTGCATTTATGAGTAATAATAAAAACTGTGTTCATATTCCATGTACAATGTAGGACTTTGAATATATACACACATACTGTGGAGTGATTAACTCAAGCTAATTAATTTATGTAAAATTCCACACATTCATTGTTCCCACATATGAAGGGAAATTTTTTAAAAAACATAAAAAATTGGCTGGAGAGATGGCTCAGCAGTTAAGAGCACTGACGGCTCTTTCAGAGGAAATTCCAAGCACCCACATGGTAGCTAACAACCATCCACAACTCCAGGTACAGGGGATTCAGTGTCTTCTTCTGACCTCTACAGGCATTGCACAACATAGATGCACTTGCACACATGCAGGCAATACACTCACACATAAAAATATTAAAAAACATAAATATACTTAAAAATCTCCTAGCAATTTTCAAGAAAACAATGCATTCTTATTTTTCCTAGCACCAAATTATGATAAATGAGTATGTATCCAGACATAACTACAGAAAGCAGGATAATGGAAAAGAACCAGGGAGGTAAAGGAAAAGAAAGAACCTGAAAGAAGAACAGTAGGAAATAGGAATTATTAAGGGAGATATGCTTAAAAACTGGGTTAGTTTAAAGGAAGGAGGGAAGGCTATACAAGGGACCTAGGGACTAAAGGGAAAGAAGGAGTTCAAGAGAGGTGGGACCGTAGAAGAAGGGTGTTATTAAGGGAGAAATGGGAAAAATGGAGGCACCTTAATTGAGGAAACCATAATGGAGGGGTTAGACAATGTGATAGATAAGTAATGCCTAGTTAGTTTTAAAAACCAGAGGGAACCATGTTAGTCCAACAACCTACTGACAAATTATCCATGCCAGATCAAGAAATATACATCCAGGCAAGGTTTATCTGAGAACAGTTGGCCCTTGCCCAAGTTTTATCTACACAGCACATGCTAATTAAAAGTATTAGACTGGTAGAACTAACCTTCTTAGATGTTTAACAGGCATACTTTGAGGCCTATACTGATTTTGTCAGAAGGACATAAAGGACAGTTTTTGCTCCTTGCCCTCCTAGATGGACTACTTCCAGGGGACTATGAGCATCTCTCAAAACGTCCTGTAACTGTAGTGAGTTACCTGTCCTCTTGATCAAGGAGGCCGTGGAGACCCCACCAGATGGACTTGAACCAGTGTCCAGTCTACAAAGAGGAGGGTCAACACAGAGGAATCACTTCCTCCATGCTTCCAAGCGAAGCCAACCAAGGTCGAGCAGGACCTTTGACTTATCTTCACATAGGTGGAACTGGTAAAAGAAAGGAGCCAGTGGCTCCTTCTAAGCCCATGTGACCCCTGAGGAACAGATCCTCAAATGGCCTTAAGAGCAAAAATAAATTGGTTTATCTGGGCCAACTGTATGGCCTTAAACACCCAAAAGGAAACTATAACCCAAGATTAAAGGGGCCAATATAATTTTTAAGACTCCATATATATAGCTAAAAGTTACATAACAAGCATCAATGCCAGACAGGAGATAATTCTTTTGAGTTGTTGGCTAGGGTGGCCCAAGGGACTCCCAAATAGTAACCTAGCATAGAACTGGGAAAATGAACAGCAGACTCCAATCTTATCTAAAGGAATATTGACAACCAATTGCTGCTAGATGAGGAATAGCTGACCTTCCTAAAACAAAGAACTCTAGATAGGCTGAATAGATTCACTGGATGGACAAGTACTGGGGAACAGCTGGGGATGCCGACACCACAGCAGACAGTAGCAGGGAAGGCAAAGTAAAAGGGCTCTGGGGGGGGGGCCTATGGGAGGATGCCATCTGGGAAATGGGTATATAGATGAATAAGATTGGGATGTTCAGTGTGTTATACACACACAAAAAAAACAAATCAACAAATTTTCAAAATGAGTTATATTTGAGGAGGAAGCATAAACATTTACATCAGGTTAATTAGTAGAGGTGATAAACATTACCACTGAAATTTACCCAATGACTTTATATCCATACACAGGTGCCAAGGATCTGAGTGCAACAAATCATGACCAGTAATATCAGATACATACAGATTAGAGATGCATGCTCCAACATCTAAGTGTTACTAGCAAAACCAATGAGTCTTTCTGTAAGAAACAGTATATTTTAAAATGAAATGGAGATCTTTTTTAAAGGTTAAAAATTCATTCAATTTTATGTCTTATGGGGTTTTTACTGAGTTCAATATTGTATAACCATATTAATTCAACTGTGAACCTAAAATTTTTATAGCCACTTTTGAAAGAGATGTATCTTTGCTCTGGAAATTGTTATTGAATATGGTAAAACTGTAATGAAATGCTTCTAAATAATATATAATAAATATAGAGACTGGAAAATTTTTTGATCTCTGCATTATTTTGCAAAACCCAGGCAATCAACTCAGAAAATGAGACATAGACCTGTGGTTTAGTCTCATGACAATGTGAACAAATGCCAAAGTCTGAGCCCTTCAGAGAGCCTGCAGTAGAACTTTTTGTTTCCAAAGTTCAAACTGATCCTGGTGTTTCTCCACTACATTTCAAACTCTTTCCATAGTCCAAAATGGAGTGTACTTACATTTTTAAGAATATACTTTCTGAATCTTCTTTATCTCAGCAAAGAGATATTTATTGTCACCAAGGATACATGAGGCTGAGGTTGGCCTTCAGGCTTATAAAATAATGTCTCTACGCTGCCTTAGGAAAACTGACAGAAGACCCAGTCTTTACCCTCAAGGAATAAATGGCTGCTGAGACTGATGGAAGGCTGACTGACATCCATGTGCTGCATAATTCCAGGCAGAGCACTGGGAGTCAGCAGAGGGCATCTTCTGACCATTTTCTAGAATGAAGGAAGAAGATTCAACATTCATTTGTGGTGGTGACCTTTCTGAGATGCATGACTTTCTCTGTACCTGGTGAAGAAGATGAATATCCTGTTGATGGACCTGGTCATGAAGAGAGTATACCTGCTCTGAGCATTGACTCAACACTACACAGAATAAGAGCTTACAATTATTCACAGCCAGATCCCCAAAGAACTTAAGTCTCAAGGGCTTATACCTGATGGGGTAAAATAAACATATCAGGAGCATTATGGCCAAGTATTATATTTAAATGCAGCTTATCTCAAAGAGAGAATTCCTAATGAAATTGTGCATGTATGTATGCAAACGCATATGCATGTGTGTGGGCATGTGTGCGTGTGTGTGTGTGTGTGTGTGTGTGTTCCTCTCTTGGGTCCTTTCTGTCATCAGAACCCTCTTCTTTCTTTTTTACCTGTATTGGTTTTAATTAGGGTATATTGATTGTATAAAAGTATTTTGTCATGACATTTCACCCATGGATGTAGGGTTCTTTGATCATATTTGATTCCTGTGTGACCATTTCTCCTGCATTCACTCCATACATCTTCTTCTCTTCCACACATCTTTTACTACCATGTCTCATTTTTCTGAGAACATACAATGAAATTATCAGACAGCCCCCTTTCCTACAGAATGAAGCTTGGATGAGAGTCTCTGTGTTCTGGATCCTCATTATTTACACATACAATCACAACTCCACAGGTACTGTGTCACTTTCAGCAAGTTCCTAAACCTCCCTGTGTCACATTGCTTTTTTCTCTAAAATAAAAAAGAAAGAGCTGGAGAGATGGCCTAGCAATTAAGAGGAAGTACTGTTTCTGCATAGGCTCAAAGTCCAGGTCCTGGCATACAGGCCATGCCATTTACAGCTGCCTGTTAACCCCAGTCCAGGTCCAGTGGATCCCAGGACCTCTTCCTGCCACCACAGGAACTTGCACTCACATACATATACACACACAAATACACATAACTGAAAAAACAAACCTTAAAAATATCTGAGTCACGTTGCAGTTCTAACTCTAGGTTTGTTTTGTTTTGTTTTGTTTATAGAATCCTCCAGATTGCTTTCCATGGTGGCTGTACTAGATTATACTTCTACCAACAGTGTACAAGAGTTATCCTTTCCCCACATCCATGACAGAATTTGTTGTGATCTGTGTTCCTGAACAGGGCCATTCTGACTGAAGTGAGATCAAATTTTAAAGTAATTTTAATTTGCATTTCCCTGATAGTAAGGGTGTTGCACAATTTTTAACGTGTTTGCTTGTCAATTGTATTTCTTATTTTGAGAACATTTTGTTCAGTTCCATAGCTCACTTTTTAGTTTTTTGTTGTATTGAAGTTTAGTTTTATGAGGTCTTTGTATCCTAATACAGAGATATTTACACATCACATTCATTGTGACTCAATTCACAATAACCAGCAAATGGAATCAGTCAAGATGCTCATCAACTGACCAATGAGTAAGGGAATGTGGTATACATAAACAATGGAATATTACTCAGCTATAAAGAAAATTGTTTGCAGGTAAATGGAAGGAGCTTGAAAAAATTAAGCTGAGGTCACTCAAAGCCAGAAAGACAAAAACTACATGTTCTCTCTCAAATGTGGCTCTGAACTTCGATCTTTAGTATAGTATGTTTAATATGGAGAATATGTAGAAGCCAGAAACTAGAAGTGAACCACTGGAGGTGGACACACCAAAGGAGGAGGATAGTAAAATGCAGATAAAATAAAATTAGAGGGAGAAAATACTGAGGGTGTAAAGGTTTAAGTACAGAGGGGGAGGGAATCAGAAAATGAGACTTCTGAAGAGGCTTAACAAAAATGAAGTTAAAGAAAAGGTTATATGTAAACCATGATCTTCCAACCCAAGCAAAACATGCAATTAGAGCATATGGTAGAACACACATGACATGAGAGAAGAGGGAGGACATACTCAGACAAAAGGTTTAAGTGGGGTAGGAACAGTGGAGAGAGAAAAGAGGTGGGTGGATTAGCTAAAATTGAGCCTATAGAAAGAAATCTACTTGTAAGCTAATTTTTAAAAAATACATAGTGTATTTTAAAAAGGGGTCTGGGGAGAGTTTGAATGAAACTTCTCTGCATGGGTGGATGATGTGAATTACAGAAGACATGGGTTATTCATTGAAAATCTCAGTGCCAGGCACAGTTGGGACCATTACATAATATTTATCAATGTGACCCCAGAGGCACCTCAAACAGCACAGGCTATTATCACTGCTGTTCATTGTCCACCATAGCTAGATAAAAAGACCATATTGCTGAAGACACCATTCACTTTGGGTACACAACAAGGAGAAATCAACTTCATACTGACCAGGAATCTCTCTTCCTGCTAGCTTACATAGTGCCAGAAGATGTTATGTGGGCTGACAGGGGCAGGGGCGGCATCAAAGGTCTTACCAAGCACTGGACCCTCCAAGGTACAATACTAACCTAACAACAAGATGTGGCCACTGATGTAATAGTGACATGAAGGTTATGAGGGTTACCAACCACTTTCTGATTGAATATCCTGCTCCACAGCAAGTTCTTACATGGTCCGGTGCTGTAAACCTGATTAAAACCCCATGACCGGGGACATTGTAGGCCCTATATGGGTAACCTACTGTTGTTGCTTCCCTAAATAGCTGTGCTGTCTAACCACATTTGAAATACTTCTGTTTACATGCATAGAATTGTGCTGCTCAACTTTGGTCAGAGAAGTTTCTCTTTGCAGTGGGTAGTAATCAAAGCATGGACTTATATAACTGGTCAGATTGTTGAGTATGAATAACTCTGAGTGCTCAGATGTGGATGGATAATCTATACCAACCTCCCAACTTCCAAGGCTCAGGGTTCTTCATGGAAGAGAGAAAAGGAATGTAAGAGATGAGAAAGAGAACTGCAAATTGCTGACTTCCAGACATTACAAGGTTGTTGCATGCATCAACTCGAAGCAGCTGTGATTACCTGCACAAGAACTGCACAAGATCCAGCCAGCCAAAACTCCAACAAGGATGGGAGCCTCAGGGGCCCTTCCCTTATCAGAGGAGCTATTGACAGCTGATGGCCAGAGAGAGTAGAAGAGTCACTACGCTTTGGGCTCATGGTCACTGGAAACTGTTCATGCCTCAGTGGATGACCACACACCCACGTGCATATGGGCAGAGCACTAATTTGACTAGGCATTATAAATGACAACAACAAAAACTTAAAAAGGACATGAAGGTGGGAGGAAGATGGGACTGGGGGGCACTAGGGAGAACTGGAGGGAGGTAATGGTGGGGGGGATATGATCAATATACATTATAGAACTATATGAAACTTTCAAAGAATAAAAATATTATTCAAAAATAAGCTGTAAAATTAATTTTAAAAAAATAATGGTTTCTAGGTCACATAGAGGTCAGAATGCTTCATAGAAATAAAACATTCAAAGTACCTCAAAGTATGTCTAATGTAGGTAACACAGCACTTCTTATACATGATTCTCAAATGTGCTTAAAATAATTATCAAGATAGCCAAGTGTGATGATACAAGCCTTTAATCCCAGGATTGAGAGGCAGAGGCAGGAGAATCTCTGTGAAATATCATCAAAATCATGAAGGCAATGATTTCTTTATCCATTTATCAAATAATTGTCATTACTATTTTGTCTGGCAAAGTATATTTCTACTGTGTACATGTGATAGTGGTCACCTCTGAGTAGTAATACCTTAACATTTTAACACGATTTTATAGAATTACATGGAATCCCTGTTGCTAAAAATTACTTCTGGGAGGCACTCGTGGCTTTCAGCCTCTACCTCCCACCATTCGTAAGACAAACCGAGGTATAATTTCTCCAAACTACAGTTTGGGAACCAAAGAATTTATTAGGCATCCATACAGATCAGTCAGTGAGGGGGTGACTTACAGAAGTGTGGGCACATGTGGGCTTCCTTCTTACTCAGCTGGGACCCTAGGACCTCCCGGCAGTTGCCCAAGATGGCAAAGGCCATCTTCCCCTGTCCCTATCCTTAGTCCCTCCCTCATGTATCACTCAGGCCGGTTGGTTGGATAGAAGGCATGACTGACTCTCTCTACCCCTCCCCTCCTATAGAGAATCCATAGTCAAGACAAAGCAAGGGGTGAAACTAAGCTTGAGAAGGAGATATCTGTTCATAGCTTGCAAGTCTAGCTTGCCAGCCAGGGGACAAGTCCATACAACAACCTCTGTCTTCTATTTTTGAGAAACATTATGTGTTTTTGTTAATTATACTGAACCACCTGTGCCACAGAACAGTAGAATGTATTTTTCCTGTCAAACATTCCACCATTGATGGATACCTCCCCATTCATGGATCCTTCCCCATTCTTTATCGCTCCTAATCTCCCAAGTCTCTGATAACTATTATTCTGTTCTCAACTTCTATGAAGTTAACTTTGTTTTGCATTTCACTTTGAGGGATATTGAGGGATATTTTGTCCTGTGTCTGATTTATCCCACTTAGTATAAGGTCTTCCAGATCAACTACATTATAAATGACAGGATTTCATGCTGTTTAGGGCTGATCAGCAATCTATCATGTATATACATGGCATTTTCTTTAGCATTTTGATTGCCAGTGGACATTCATGTTTGTTCCCTATCCCAACAATTGTGAGTAGTGAGGTAATAAACAGTGGTGTTAAGTTCCCTGTAAATTGTTGGCTTTATTTCCTTTAGATATACATCCTCTAGTGATATTGTTGGCATAGTGTTACTATTTTTCACTTTAGAACAGTCTCTATTCTGTTTTCTATAGGAGCTGTACTAAATTTACATTCCTACTATGTAATTTATCCATATCCTCACAAAAAAATTTTTGTCTTTTTGATAATTGCTATTGTCAGTGGAGTGAGATGTACCTAATATGGTTTTGCTTTCCAGTGCCCTAATGATTGATGATACCAAACATTCTTCATATCAGTGCTGGGCATTTGTATGTCTTAAGAAATGTCCAATCTGGGGCTGAGCAGAGAAAATGTGTTTAATTTCCAGCACCCACACGGCAGCCTACCAACCATCAGGAACTCCAATTCCAGAGGGCCTGACACCCTCTTCTGACTTCTGTGGGCATTACATGACATTGGTGCACTTACATACGTGCAGGCAATATACACATACCCATAAAATAAAAAAATAATAAAAACTTTTCCCAGTCTCTATTACTGAGTTATACAACTGGTCACACACAGAGATTAAGTCTATGAAACGCCGAACTCTAAGTGACACATCTACAATGGAATCTCTATACCTAAGACTCACGGAGCATAGTGGAGCCAGGAATAGAGAGAATATGAATGCTTCTTTCAACTCCCATCAACAATGTTCCTTCATGAAGCAGAGTATGACAAACCCAGGGTTTGGGGGCCATTGAAGAAGAAAGAGTCACAGGAGGAGGTGCATAAACACATGGAAATAAAATCTTATAGGCTCCTGGGACCATGCTCATATAAACTCACAGCAAAGGTGTCAGCATGCACAAGTCCCATGCAAACTGAAGCAGACAAAAACCAACAAAGAATTGTGTAAATGGCCAGAAGATCCCAGTCTTAACCAAAGAACTATTGAGCAGCTGATTACTACTGGGTGAAGAAGAGCTGATCTTCTTTAGGAGAGTGACTCTAGATAGGCTAACAAGACCCCAGTGGATGAACTTGCACTGTGGGATGACAGGAGGTACTAACTTGACTCAAAAGGCCTTAACACAATGACAATGTGTGAAATCCAGTGTGGGGAGGGGGCCTATAGGGAAGGGGATATAAAAAGGATTGAGATGCTGTGTATGTAATACGCAAAAATAAAATAAAAATATACTTTAAAAACACACATTATCAAAGTATCAACAAAAATTTAGTAAACAGATTTTAAATGATAGGATGACTTTCATGTTTTGAAGTCATCAGAAGTTTTATTCACCTAGGGTACGTTGAGGGCGCCCTCCACACGTTGGCTCCCCCATCCTAATTCAGCCTCCCATCTGCCCTGCCAGTCTCTCCTCCTAGCCTGGGTCCTGTCCCATTCCTTCTCTTGGTGCCCCAGACACCTGGGGAACCACCACTGCTTCCTGATCCTTTGTATCCCAGACCAACGCAGTTCCTTCTCTCATCCCCAGGAGGACTCTGGGACTGGCCCTGCCCTCACCTCCCTCTACTACCATGGGACCGCTGGACTGGCCAGCCTTTTCTGGACTCCAGGTCTGACCTTTTCTCTTCCTGATCCTTTGCATCCAGAACAACCCAGCTCCTCAGTGCAGTCCCCAGGAGCCATTGGGGCTGATTCCTGCCCCATCTTCCTCTGCATCTCTGGGTGCCTAGACCAGCATCTTTCCTTGGCCCGGATCCCAGGCCAGTCCAACCACTAAATTCCCAAGGCCAAAATCTTTAATGGAGGGATCCAAACCTTAGGAAAAAGCCTGAGAGTATCTGATCTTCATCTGACTTGGGCCCCTGTGGGAACTCCTGAAGACAAAAGCAATCTGCCCACTCCAATATAAAATCAAAAGAGAGAACCAGAAGCTTAGAGTAACCAGGTTTTCATGCCCAAAAAGTAAACCACAAAGACACATAAAGTTCACAATTCACAAAGAAACTTAAACTTGAAGGCTTGACTCTCACACAAGAATAATAAACTACAAAAGAAATGCACATGTCAAAATCACAGGGAAAAAATAATAACATGAAAAACCAAAATAACATATCCCCACCAAATATCAATAGTCCTCTAGAGGAGTACAATGAGAAACCTTAGAGATAATATAGGACATGGAACTCAGAAAAACAAGTATAAACATGATTAAAGAATTCAGTGAATTTAAAGAACACACAAACAAGAAATCAAAGAACTGAAGGAAGATAGGGATAAACTTCTGAATGAATTCAGAAAAGAGTTAGAAATATTGAAGAATACTGAGGCTGAAATTAAAAAGGAAGTAAAATACTCAGTAAGCCAATTAGAAATGACATGAGAAAGCCTCACCAATGGGGTGAATGAAATGGAAAACAGAGTATCAAGACTGGAAGATAAAGTGAATGAACTAGACCACTCAAGGAAAGATTATGAAAAATTTAAGAAATCACAAGAATGGAATATACAGGAATTGTGTGACACCATAAAAAGACCAAACTTACAAACCATCGGCATACAGGAAGGAGAAGAATCCCAAGATAATGGCATGGACCAGATCTTCAACAGAATCATGGAAGAAAATGTCCCAAAATCAAAGAAAGACATGCCCATACAAATACAAGAAGTGTATAGGACACCAAGAAGACAGGCCCAGGAAAGAAACACTCCACGGCACATCATGGTAAAAACACTAAACGTACAAAACAAAGAGACAATACTGAAAGTGGAAAAGAGAAACATCAAGTCACATATAAAGGGAAACCCATTAGGATTACAGCTGACTTTTCAGTGCAAACTATGAAAGCCAGAAGAGGCTGTAACAAAGCATTCCCGTTTTAAATGACCACAGATGACAACCCAGATTACTACACCCAGTGAAAATTTCTATTATAGTCAAAGGGGAAAGAAAAATCTTCCATTACATAAATAGGCTGAAGGAATTCTTGTCCATAAAACCAGCCCTTCAGAGAGTTCTGGAAGCAACACAAAGAGCTGAAGAAAGGAATGACTATACCCAAGGGGTTGGGGAAAGAAATTCAATGAAGGTATAACTGTGGAAAAATATAGCTATATCACGAATGTTAACAGAAAAAAAATGACAGGATTCAATACTCATCTTTCATTAGTAACTTTAAACATTAATGGACTGACCTCTCCAGTCAAAAGACACAGACTAGGTGAATGGATTAAGAAACGAAACCCATCTTTTTGTTGTCTGCAAGAAACTCATCTCACTTTCAAGGACAGGCACTATCTTAAGGTGAAAGGATGGAAAAAAAATATACCAAGTGAATGGTACTAAGAAAAAAGCAGGCATTGCAATTCTAATATCGGACAAAATAGACTTTAAAACTAGTCAGAAGAGATAAAGAGGGCCACTTCATCCTGATCAAAGGAACAATAAACCAAGAAGATATTACAATCACGAACATATATTCACCAAACTCTGATGCACCCAACTTCATAAAAACAATACTACAGGACTTTAAGACCCAGATTAATCCCAACTCATTAATAGTAGGGGACTTCAATACCCCACTGTCTCCTACTATGAGGCCAGCATCACTCTAATACCAAAGCCACGTAAAGGCAAAACCAAAAAAGAAAACTGTAGACCCATATCCTTAATGAACATAGATGCAAAATTCTCAACAAGATACTTGTAAACCGCATACAGACACACATCAAAAAGATCATCCACCATGATCAAATCAGCTTTATCCCAGAGATGCAGTGACGGTTCAATATACGTAAGTCAAAAAATGTCATAAATCATATAAATGGGCTCAAAGACAAGAACCACATGGTCATCTCAACAGACGCAGAGAAGACCTTTGACAAAATTCAACACTCATTTATGTTAAAGGACTAGAGACAATTAGACTGGAGGGAACATACCTTAACATAATTAAAGCCATATATAACAAACCCACAGCCAA
>NW_008340932.1:1002528-1003866 GCF_000622305.1 Nannospalax galili
TGGAGAGAGAGCACATGGAAACATTCCCCTTTAAAATAGCTGCAAAAAAAATAAAATTAAATAAAACAAAATATCTCAGAATAAACCTGACCAAAGACATTAAAGAGCTCTACAAAGAAATTTTTAAATCTTTAAAGAAAGAGATTGAGGAAGACATCAGAAGATGGAAGGACCTCCCATGTTCATGAGTTGGAAGAATTAATGTGAAAATGACCATCCTTCCAAAAGTCATATACAGATTCAACACAATGCCAATCAAAATCCCCATAACATTTTTCACAGAATTTGAAAAAACTATTCTAAGATTCATATGGAAGCACAAAAGACCTCAGATAGCCAAAACAACCCTGAGGACTAAAAGCAATGCCGAAGGGATTACTATACCAGATTTTAAGCTGTATTACAGAGCTATGGTCATAAAAACAACATGGTACTGGCACAAAAATAGACCCATAGATCAATAGAACAAAATTGAAGAGCCAAATATGAGTAAATGCAATTTCAGCCACCTGATATTTGACAAAGGGGCCAAGAACATTCACTGGAGGAAAGACAACATGTTCAGCAAATCGTGCTGGCAGAACTGGATCTCTACCTATAGAAGAATGAAACTAAACCCATACCTTTCACCCTTCACAAAAGTCAATTCCAAATGGCTCAAAGACCTCAATGTAAAGCCTGAAACACTGAAACTGTGAGAAGCAAACATTGGGAAAAACCTACAAGATAAAGGTGTAGGAAAGGATTTTCTAAACCGGACATCAATTGCTCAGGAAACAAGGGCAAGAATTAACAAATGGGACCTCATTAAACTCAAAAGCTTCTGTACATCAAAGGAGGAAACCAGGGAAGTGAGCAGAAAACTCACAGAATGGGAGAAAATCTTCACCAGCGACACATCCAACTAGAGGTTTAATATCCAGAATATGTAACAAACTCAAAAAACAAAGAATCAAGACAAGAATTAACCCAATTAAAAGATGTGCTAAGGAGCTGAACAGAGAGCTCTCAAAAGAAGAAATAAAGATGGCTATGAAACATCTTTAAAGATGTTCAACATATTAGGCAAATGCAAATTAAAACCACTTTAAGATTTCATCTTACCCCAGTCAGACTGGCTAAGATCAAGAAAACAAATGATACCAAATGTTGGAGATGATATGGGGAAAGGGGAACATTCATCCACTGCTGGTGGGGCTGCAAACTGGTTCAACCCCTATGGAAAGCAGTGTGAACTCTTAAAAAACTACAAATGGACCTTCCATTTGACCCAGTTATACCACTCCTTGGCATATACCCAAAGAACTCATCCTATTGCAGAGACACTTGTACATCCAT
>NW_008340932.1:1004182-1004583 GCF_000622305.1 Nannospalax galili
TAACTACAGGAACCAGGATAATGGAAAGGAACCAGGGAGGTAAAGGAAAAGAAAGAACCTGAAAGAGAAGAACAGTAGGAAATGGGCATTAATAGGGAGATATGGATAAAAATTGTGTTAGTTTAAGGGAAGGGGGAGGGAAGGGTATACAAGGAACCTAGGGGATAAAGGGAAGGAAGGAGCTCAAGAGAGGTAGGATCGTAGGACAAGGGTGTTATTAAGGGAGAAAGGGGGGAAATGGGGGCACCTTAAGTGGGAAAACCAAGATGGAGGGGTGAGACAATGCAATAGATAAATAATGCCTAGCTAGTTTTGAAAACCAGAGGGAGCCGTATTACTTCTACAACCTGCTGACAAATTATACATAGAAGATCAAGAAATATATGTCTAGGTAAGGTTTA
>NW_008340932.1:1005069-1043933 GCF_000622305.1 Nannospalax galili
ATCTGGGCCAACTGTATGGCCTTAAACACCCAAAAGGAAAGTATAACCAAAGATTAAAGGGGCCACTGTAATTTCTTAAGAGTCCATATGCATAGCAACAGCTACATAACAAGCAACAATGTCAGATAGGAGATACCTTCTTTTGAGTTGCTTATCTAAAGGAATATTGACAACTGATTGCTGCTAGATGAGGAACAGCTGACCCTCCTAAATCAAAGACCTCTAGATAGGCTGACTAGATTCACCAGAAGCTCAAGTAGTGGGGAATGGCTGGGGGTGCCAACAACACAGCAGAAAGTAGCAGGGATATCAGAGTATAAAGATTCTAGTTGGGGGAGGGAGGCTATGGGAGGTTGCCATCTGGGAAGTGGGTGTATAGTTGAATAAGATTGTTTGCGATGTTCTGTGTGATATATATATACACACAAAAAAATCAACTAATCTTTAAAAATGTATTATATTTGAAGAGGAAGCATGGAAATTTACATCATGCTAATTAGTAGAAGTGATAAACATTACCACTGAAATCTATCCAACGACTATAGACATACACAGGTGCCAAGGATCCAAGTGTACCCAATTATGACTAGTAATAATCAGATACATACAGATTAGAGATGAATGCGCCAACATCTCAGTGTTAGTAGCAAAAACAATGAGTCTGTCTTCAAGGAACAATATATTCTAAAATGAAATGGAGATCTTTATTAAAGATTAAAAATTAATTCAATTTTATGTCTTACAGGCCTTATACTGAATTCAATGTTGTATAACTGTATTAATTCAACTATGAACCTAGAAACTTGTATCCACTTGTGAAAGAATTGTACTCGTGCTCAGGATTGTGTTACCGAATATGTTAAAGCTGTAGTGAAATGCTTCTTCTAATCATGTAGTTATTAAAAATTTTAAAAAATAAGAAAAAGAACAAAAAAGTTTTACTCGCATTAATTGAGAACTAAATAAAGACAAGCTTCTGTTGTGATGCACACCTGTAATTACAGCATAGTAAGGTGGAGGCAGGAGCATCATGAGTTTTGAGGCTGACCTGGACTGCACAGAGAACACTATCTCTTTAAAAAAATTTAAAATAGATTAACTGATACATAGTGACTATCTCAAGAAGCTTTGTTTTCTTTTTTAACCTAAACCAATGTGTAGATTTAAATAGGAATAAGACTTTTTTTTTTTTTTAACCTTAACAGCACTTTTGTTTACTATAATCCTGTGAGCATGCCTTCTTGGAAAAACAGAGCAGGCCCTATAGTAATGAATGGACTCTGCCTCTAGGTGGAGACATGCCTTTGCTTCCTTCCTTAAAAGTTCAGTTACACTGAAGGACATTTGGGTACAAATGCCTGAATGACTAGGACTTAACAGTGTGGTGGAATACACAAGGTTCGGTGAGGGGATGGGGGAGGGATGGATAAGGGAGGGGATCTAAATTTGATAAGGAACTGTTGTATAAAATTACAAAAAATATAGATATAGATATAGATGTATGTATGCATATGTATATTTCACTTGGGCAAGACTAGGACCTGGATAAGGTACTATGCCAAGAAATAAAGGTTCACTGTAAGGTAATGTACTTTTCTTCATGGAATTCCTGCCCCACAAGAGGCTATAAGCAGCCATGAAGTTTAGCTGAGTATACCTGCCTCTCTAAGTCCGGAGTCAGAAAAGTGTATTTATTTTTCTTTTCTTCTGTCTTTTCCTTTTGGATGATGGACAGAGCCTGAATATGTTTTTAAACTCTCAACACGTTGGGCTTCCTTACTCTTTCTCTAAACTCCCCTCCGTGCTATGCGGCTGACTGCTATGTGGCTGTCCTTCATGCCAGCTTATCTGAAATGGCATGGGTTTTCCCTTCTCCATTCTCCTCTTCCCCTCAGCTGTGAGATTTACATCTTACCTGTCCTGGGTGTTTTCTTTTAAGCTACAATAAACTGTCCTCAAGCTTCCATTTGAGTCCATAATAAGACTAAGAGAGGATCCTGTTTCCTTGGTATCATATGGTGGGTCTCCTGGGAAACCCCAAGATTCCCAGTAACATTTTTATTCTTTACTTCACAGAGAAAACCCCTAGATGGCATCATTACCATTGAGAACTCAACAGGAGACTTCCCTTCCAAGGCTTCTTCTCAAGTACCACAGGTTCAGTTTATTCACAACACTAGGGTTTTTCATATTATATCTGCTTCCAAATGGCCAAAGATTTCCTTATCTTGCCTCATATCTACAACTTGTGGGCCTGTTCATTACAAATCACTAATCCTTTGGCTGAAATTGTTGTATAGCTTGAAATGTCAGGCATTGGGAAAAAAATGTTCATATGCAGCATTGTATATTTTAATCTAATGGTCAAAGTGTATTTAATGAACCTCAGGTTTTAGAATCACCCAACTTTGTTCTGCTTTTGTTTGTTTTGTGGGGTTTGGGGGACAGGATCTTATTCTGTAGCCCAGGATAGCCTCAAACTGGAGAGCCTGATGTTTCGGTGTCCCTCGTGCTAGGGTTACAGGTGTGAGCAACCACTCTGGCTTACCCAAATTAGTCTTAAAATGTAGAGTCTGTCGAGCTACAACACAAAAATAAGTCATATTCTCTGAAAATCAAACTGTGGAAACAGAATTTCAGCAAAACCCTTGTTTTGGTCCTCTGAACTACAATTTAGAATTTTTCTGTCCTAAAATATTTAAGGATTAAAACCTTTTTACCTCAAATAATCAGAAGAAATGATCCACAGAATCTACCTCCTGAAAATTCAGGTGAGCTTTGCATTGCCTCTAGAATGCTATCTGAGTCTCTCCTGTCTCTATGACTACCCATTATTGGACTTTCATAACCACAGGATGTAGCAGAATCAGGGAAGGGACAGTCCATTTTTGAGTTACCTAGAATCTACTCATGTGGCTTTAAACATTTTACTCTTTTCATTTTCCTTCATTTTTAGTAACTGTCCAGAGAAGAAATGGAAAACTTAAAGTTGTATTTCTATTTATAATGCTGACCTTACATATTCAGATCACATAGCACACATGTGTTGTAAACATATTTAGAACAATGGTTTCCTGGGAGGTAAGTGATTAATAGGATATTGATATAATGGAGATGGGACGTGACTTGCTCTGCAGTGTGTCCTTACTTTATAGATCTTGTCACTGGTATGTCTGATTTCAGTCTTAGGCCAAATTTATAAAAAAATTTCATAATCATTCAAGTTGGACTTGTTTTAAGAATGAATGTATTTTCATCTCTGCATTTTATTCTATTTATTTAAGAATAAATCTTAAACTTAAAAAAACTCCAATCTAAATTAAAGTAAGATAGGAAAGATGCTATTTTTAAAAAGACCTTCATCACAATCTGATACCAGGTAACTTGAAAAGTAAGGCAAGGACTCAGACTGTAAGAAGCATCAACATGAAGGATGCATTCACAGCTTCTAGAAGTCATACATGCAGTGTCAGGACTCTGAAAGACCTGGACATTGGTCATTGGGAATGAGATATCTCCATTATATAGCTGGGATGTTACAGTTCTCTAGAAGACTTAGAGGCTTCAGAAGGAGTCCTCACCCCCTTGCTGGGAGACAATAGCCTTCTTTTATCTGTAGAACATACAACAGTTTCACATGAATCATGTGCATCACAAGAAAAAATTGTTTTGCTCAACATGTATCACTTTCCTTTATGTCATTTATTTTCACTGCTGTTATATATGTCTGTATATGTATGGTATATACATATGTATGTGTGTTTCTGCAGGGGGTCACGTGTACAGATCCCCAAAATCACTCCACTTTCCCTTTAGAGACATGGTCTTTCACTGAACATGGAGTTCACCATTCTCTAGACTAACTGACCTATGAACTCCAGAGATGCTTCTTTCTGTGTCTGCTCAGTAGTGGGATGACACACATAATGCCAGGCATTGCTTTTACATGGATACTGGAAATCTAAACTCAAGAACTCATACTTACACAAGATGCACATTACTGACATTATTGAGCCAGCTCCCCACCCCGGTCCTAGAATTTAGTCTTAGTAATCAGTGGCAAAGCTCAAAATGGTATTCTATTCAGATTAGAAAGAATTGCTGTACCTTGGTGAGAAAATGGTTAATCTTTAAAAGAGTTACAAGATTTTGTTTACATATTTAATGCATATTCAGATATTTTGAAGGCAATGTACTTAGAGTTGAAGAAAATATAAGGCACTGTAAGGAGGAATTCACACACCTTGGAGAAACACAATTACTCAGGAGTAAATTTGCAGCCGAGACCTTAGGGGCTGATATTAATACACTAATAAAATGGGTCTCTGGATCTTTGAAAATGGAAATTTATAGCAAGCAGAGTACACACAATTTTAGTTCCACTGCAGAGTTTGGAGGAAGTGTTTTTCAAAGCTTAAAAATCTCCTGAATGGATGCTAAGAGGAACTTATTATAAAAAACCAAATGATATGTCTTCTGATGACTGATGTCCTTGAGAAGACCTGAAGGGCACTCCTTCCACTACAAAGAAAACTTAGACACAAGCAAGAGAGAACCAAAGGATCTGAGACACTCAGGAGTGTCAAATGCAGCTATAGATCCAGACTTCCTACAGTTAACATGGATGACAGAATAATGAACACTTATGTCAACAAACTGCTACCACAATCGAAGACATGAAGTTTGCAACAGAAGTCATCACTCCTCTCTATTAATTCTGTTTGCTGCACCTTAAACACTTGTTTAGTTCTGCCCAATGATTATAAAACTTTTCAATTCCAAATGAGTACTAGTCCCAATAGCAATATTATGTCGTGCATGGATGGCATCAATCACAAGGTCTCAGACACACTCAGAGATTTTGAACTGTATACTTTCAGTTCCACTTAGAAAAGAAATTTGGAGACATTATATTTACATAAGATAAATGATTCATTTATAATTTTCTCTCAAGATTATATTAACAATCCTGGTCTCATTTGTAATATAATCTGAAGACAACTGGCAGATTAAACACCCTTCAATATACACTTCTGAACACTACACAGATAACATACTAATAGAGCAAGTCGTACAAGCAGTTGCTAGAATATTAGCGGTCTTGGTAACATAAATGCAAATCAGAGAGTGTAAGACAAACTGTACTGAGATTCAGGAAGTTGGGGCTGACAAGATGTCACAGCAGGTAAAAGCACTAGATGCCAAGTCTGATGACAAGAGTTTGATTTCTGGACGTTATCTGATAAGACAACTGACTCTCACAAGTTGTCCTAGTCCTCCACACATACACCAGGGCATATGTGAATGTGCATGAAAGCACACAAAAAGTTAAGTAAATACACATAGAAAAAGATTCAGGAATTTAACACTGTGAAATCTTTTTCAGGGTCAATACTAAGGACCACATTAAAATAATCTCTCCAACACAGTGATTGATCTCTTGATCTCCATTGAAAGGAACCGCAATCATCACTTAACCTTACCTCATGACCAAGCAACAGAATAGCTTTCTCATATTTTTTTGATAATTAACAACCACATTTATATGAGCTTCTCACTTCATTTGTTCAATTGCCTATTTTTGTTGTTTGGATTTTTAATTCGAAACTGTTCTTTATGCATTATGAATATGATCTAATTGATGACACACGTCAAAAATATTTTCTTTATTGTTTTCTTTTGGCTTTGTAGTTTTTAATGTATATTTTATTGAGTTTTTGTGCATTTTAAATAATAGATCTTAAATTTAGACGCTCTCCCCCATCTTTCCCCCGACCAGATTTCATGCATTCTGCCATATATGTTAAGGCCTTTCTGGTCAAGCATCTGTACCCAGATATCCCTCGGTACATGAATATGTTGTTTCATAAACAGTCACAATATTTCATTTTTATGACTGAATTTAAAAGTATCAACATATTGAATATCACATAAATTTTCAACTTTACCCACCTATTCTAAAATACTTCATTTGCATCTTTCTCCTGAATGCACCTTTCACTTCCTTGTTCCTCAAGCTGTAGATTAGGAGGTTCAAGGAAAAACTTGCACTAGGTCGAACGTAGGTGAAGAAAAGTGTCCCATACAGGATGGACACGGCCACCAGATTAGAGGAACAAGTGGAGAAGGCTTTCCTCCTCCCATCAGTGGTCTGAATCTTCAAGATAGCCATAAAAATGCAGACATAGGAGATGATGATGATCAAACCACTGGACACCCCTATTGCTCCAGAGAAGACAAAAAGCACAATCTTATTGATCCAGGATTCAGCACATGCTAAGGAAAATAATGGGAAAATGTCACAGAAGAAGTGGTTGATGATATTTGAACCACAAAACGGTAAGCAAAAAGTCAAAGTTGTATGAGTTGTGATGTTTATATCAGCTAGGACATAAGGCCCTATAACCAGCTGCACATAGACCCTCTGGGACATAATGAGTGTATACAGCAAAGGATTGCAGATGGCTGTATAACGGTCATATGCCATAGAAGCGAGGAGGAAACACTCAGCTGTCATAAAGATACCAAGGAACCACATCTGTGCTGCACAGCCCACGAAAGAGATGCTTTTTTTCTCTGCAAAGATATCATGCAACATCTTAGAAGAAGAGGAGCAGACATCTACAAAGGACAAGTGGCTAAGAAAAAAGTACATAGGTGTGTGCAGCCTGGGATCCACCCATATGAGAGTGATCATGCCCAGGTTACCCCCCAGGGTGGCAAGATAAACAAAGAGAAACATGATGAAAAAGACAATCTTCTGAAGGAAATGATCCGTTAGGCCCAGGAAGAGAAACTCAGTCACTGCCGTCTGATTCTTTTCTTCCATTGGTCAGTTGGAATCTGTTAAAAGAATAAGAATTGTGTATTACAAAAATCAACCATGAACAGCTACAAATGCCATTTGAAGTCAATGGCAGAACTAGGCACATTGGAGACAATTGGCCATTATTGTTGTACTAGCAGATGATACATAATTCTAGTTGCTAGATCTGCGAAGCTGCACAAAAATTCTATGTAAACTCAAGGTACTTTCTCTTGGACTCTTTATATTCTTCACACTCTTGCCAAAATTTGACTGCCTATATAATGTAAAACACTAACAGTTACAAATGATGTTTTAAGTCAATAATAGATTGTCACAAACAGATTTGAAATAGACAATTGAAACATATTGTTGAACTGGGAGACAGTAGGTGTAGTTTCTGTCTGGGCACTTGTGCAAACATTTTTCCAAAATGTGGAAAACTTATTCTTGATCTCTAAATTCTGTAACTCTTTCCGTAAAGATTGTGTAACTATGTGATCTAAAACCCCCACAAATTACAAAATTATATTTAAATAATGATTGTTATCCTTAAAAATAAAATTATATCTGTTTAGTCCCATAAATATTTGCCCTTAAAAGAAAGAATAATTATATAATCTTTGACATATATGATGTTAAAAGCATAATTTAGAACTAATACTATGAGTTTAATTAGGAAGAAGTTGAACGTGTGGGGAAGAGATCACTCCCAAATGCATAATTGTAAGAAAAGAATATGACGTTATAAAAGGACATGAGACTCGCCTATGAGATATAGAGAAATGACAAATGTTGGACACCTTGTCATGAAAATTATACAGAAAAATCAGCCATGTAATGAGCTAAAATAATACAAAATCATCTCATAGTATTTTTGATATTTTACATAAGTCTCTAAGGTATGCATACTGAAATCAAGTTATGATGTTTGCAAAATGTCCAATGCCCATTTTATTCAAGAAATACTCTCTTGGGCCCATCAAGATGGCTCAGTGGTTAAGACACTAGCTGCTATTGCAGAAGATCCAGGTTGGTTTCCCAGCACCCACATGGCAGTTCACAACAATCTATAACTCAGTTCTAGACAGAATTATTCATTTTAAATGACAATAAAAACTGTATGTATTTTCTATATACCCACTTAATAAAAAATTTACTTAGTAAAAAACTGCATCATACATGATATGTTGTTTTAAAATATGTATACATTGTGGAAGAGCAGAATAAGTGAATTATCACTTATTAGACCGTACACTTATCCTGTGTGTCTCAGTAAAGGAATATGGAAAAATTTAAGAACAAATAAAATCTCGCAATTTTCAAGGCTACATACTTTGCTATGACTGGAGAGACAACTGGAAAGTTTCCACAAAGGGAAAGTGAGGATGGGGAGATAGATAACACTAAGTATGCCCGAAAAGGCGATAGGGAACCATTTTATGAGTTTACTTAAAAATACATATGATGTATGTGGTGTATGAGTGTGTGTGTGAGCGTGCATGTACATGCATGTGAGTGTGCATGTGCATATGTGTAACCATAGAATACCTAATAAAAACCCAAATGCCATGTATAAGAAACTTCCCTTTGAGTTGTTAAAGAAGTCCAAGAGACACCCAACACAATATAGGCTATTGCCATTTCTCTTGATGGCCCCCAGGCCTTTTAGATAAGATCTTATTGCCCAAGATACTACATACTTTGGACACAGGACCTAGAGAAATCAAGCTGGAACTGACCTGGAAGCCTCCTCCTTGAGGACTAGCCCTCATAGTATCAGAAGGTGTTATATAAACTACCAAGGTAGAGAAACAATCAGTGGCCCCACTCTACTGAAAAGAGTGAATCATAACAATAACCAGGCCAGAAAATAGACCCAATGATGCAATACTGGCACTTTAATCTTGGGGGTAAACAACAGCTGTCTAACTGGACTTAAGATCCCATTTCATAGGAGGAAATTCTTGCCTAGTATTGTAAACCTAGCCACTATCATAGATAACAGAAAAGAACCAACTACTGCCAGTTTCCTTAACCAATATATCTTCTAACTATATTCTACACACTTATCATTATACCAACAAACAAGCTTCTTTTTGCAGCAGGCAAAGGCTACTTCAAAGATTAACAACTTGTGAAAATACAGAGAATAGGTAATCATGGGATGATCTGTACTGCAGTTGATACATCTGTGCTGCAACTCTTACACCTAAGGCTCAGGAAACCTCATAAGAGAGGGTGCTGAAGAACTGTAAGAACTAAAGGAGAAGGATGTCACTGCAAAAATAGTGACATCTAGACAGAACAGGGAAGCTGTCTTCATGAAATCTCCACAGTTCCACAATATGACTGCCTAAGCAAGACCTGTGTAATGGCAACACCAGTAGACTTGCCAATGTGGATGGGGAAATTTCATGAGGCCCCATCACCAGATGAAGACCTACAGGCAATCAATACCTGCTGAGAGAGGGAGACTCAAGTGTTGTTTTTCAGGGACATGTTCCCTGATAGGTTATCCAATCGTCAAGGTCATCCCTAAGCACATGTACAAAGGAGAACACAAACCAGTTGTTTAGGCTCAATGTGAGAAGAGAAAAATGCCCAAGTCTGGTCCCTTTGGAGAATCTGCAATGGGAATTTGTATTTCCAGATCTTAATTCTGGTGCTGTGCCACTGTTTCAGCTACATTGCCATGGTCCAAATTAAGTGTACTCACTTCTTTAAGGGCGTCCTTTCTGCATGAATTTCAACTGCTTCAAACGTCATAATCATTTTCTAGAAGTAAGGGTAGAAGATTCAACACTCTTCATGGTATGGGCCTTTGCAAGATGCAAGACTTTCCAAGCACTTGGTGAAGAAGATGAGCCTCCATGTTGATGGACCTGCACATGAACAAAGACTTCCTGACCTGAACATTATTACTGCAGAATAAAGGACTTTATCCTGAGAGCTTACAATCATTTAAAGCCAGGTCCCCAAAGGTTGGGCCTCAGGGCCTTAGCCCTGAAGGAACAAAATTAACACATCAGCAGCATTAGGGACAAAAAATTATTATCTAACTGCATTTTATCTCAGAGAGACTTCCTAAGGAAATTTGAGAGACAGTGCGTGTGTGAGAGAGAGAGACAGAGAGACAGAGAGAGACAGAGAGAGAGAGAAGGAATACTTCCTGAATTCTTCCTTGCCAAGACAGACCTATTTTGTACTTCAAATTCTTAATCAGCATATATGAATTTTATAAAACATATCTATGCATACATATGTTAGTATAATCATTTTCTTCCCTTTTATGAACGTTCTTATGTCTTCCACTCATTGTTTGCCCTTAGCCCTTACACGTCCATAATAGACCACTTTTATTTTCTGTTCTATCTTTCCCCATAGATTCACTAAATCATAGAAGAACTCTTTTACCTGTCAGCCAAGAATATTGCTGTGATTAGATGTTCTTCTTGTCTGAAGTAGTTTTCTGTCTTCATCCTGAAGCCAGACCATCTCAGCATACAACCCAATTCCACAGTTTACTGTCTGTCACTTTCAACATGTTGGTAAGTTTATCTGAGCCTTATTTCAATGATTTCTTACCCACTTTAATGTTGGGATGACTTATTGAGGAATGCATTCAAAAATGCAACACTATTTAATATGTTAACATTTTATCTAAAGCATAACTGAAGAAATAATAGATACACATAAAAAATAACAGTGTCAAGCAGCATTTGCTTGTTTCCAGGAAAAATATTTTAAACAGATAAACAAATAAAAGTTACCAAACTACAAAAGAACATATCACACAAGCCGAATGGACAAGAATGTTTCCAAACAGGGTCTTCTCTAGAAAAAAAAAATAGAAAAATTCAGAAAAACTGGATTTGAAAGTAAAGTAGTCTAAGAAGTATTAAAATCACATGCAGGGAAGCAGGAGCAGATATAACAAAACTGTTTTTGATGGAAGGATTCTATTAGAGAGGAGACAGTGTGAGTTAAGATGACATAAGCTGAACTATTCACTCACCCATCCCCTGTAAGGTCATAACTGTTCATTCTACCAGAAAGAAAAAACAGAAAAACAGATTTATCATTCTATTATCCCCTGCAGTACTTCATTGGTATCTCACTTTTAGTTTCTACTAAGCATTCGAAGGATACATCTACAATGCCACCCCTATACCTAAGGTTCAGAGAACATCATAGAAGAAGTTGCTGAAAGACTGTAAGAACCAGAGGACCAGGATGCTGGCTACTAGCTATAGACTTCTAGATTTCAAAGGATGGTCCATTAGACCTCACAAGGGTAATGCACTAGACATCCCAAGGAAGATGCACACGTGACATCTCAGCAATATGGCTGCCTAAACAAAACCTGCATAATGACAAGAGTTGACATGTCAACCTGGATGAGGAAGTTTCTTTTTAATATGTTCATAATATCAGCCATAAAACGAAATAAAATCATTAAAATACAAAAATTGGATAGAAATGGAGATCACTACATTAAGTAAATTAAGCGAGGCACCAAAAGGCAAATGCTGCATATTTTCTTCTCATATGCAAAAAGTAGATTTAAAGGGGTGTGTGTGTGTGTGTGTGTGTGTGTGTGTGTGTGTGTGTGTTGCCTCAAAAGTAGATAAGTCACCATGAGAGGGTAAGAAGAGATTGTATGAAAGCACAGAGGTGAGAAAAAAGAAGTGATACTGATATAGACATGGTGTGCAGACATAAAGGGGGAACTACTTGAGATAGAAAAGGAACCAACCAAAAAGTAGCAAGGGGAAGAGGAGGGGGAAGTGGGGAAAATGAAATGAACAAGAGCAAAGTATAATGATGCATATGCACAAGCATTTCATAATGAAATCCACTACTGTGTTCACTGATATAGAAGTCCATATTGGTGCAGTAGTGGCACTGATATCTGGGTGGTACAAGATACCTAATTGGACTTAAAGCCCTCTCAATGGGAGTGAACTCATGGGTGGCACTGTAAACATAGTCACATACACATGGCTGAATAGGTCATAGAGGATAGTGAAAAAAACATATGCCTGTCATATCTCTAGACAAATGAAATTTCTTACTATGCTAAATATGGGTCCTTATATGTATAACCAAGTATGACATACACCACTCATCAAAGAAGCTTCTTTTTGCAAAAATGGAGGCAACTGCAAAGTTCCACAACTGATCACACACAGAGAATATATGTCTGAGAGATGCCCAGTCCTAGGTGACATATCTACAGTGAAACCTCTACACCTAAGACTCATGGAACATCATGGAACAAGGGGGTAAGAAAAGTACTAGTGCATCCCTCAACTCTCATCACTGAAGTGTCCTTATACAACAGAGAGTGAGGCACAGAGAAGGCCACAACTGGCCAATATTTAGAAAATAAAAGACTGAAGAGTATGTGTCCCTGTATAGGACTCCTATATTAAACCTCACCCACCCACAACTCAGGGATCATTGTGGAAGAGGGAGCAGAAAGATTGTAAGAGCCAGGGATGGTTCATGAACACAAAACAAAGGCTTTCAGGCCACTAGATGCTTGCACATGTGAACTTGTGACAGTGGTGGCACTGAACACAATACCCATGCCAACTCAATAAGACAAAATCCCAGACTGGAGGGAGGGAAATGGGCAGAGGGATGACCCTAACCTGGGGACTGCTGGAGACTGATTGCTACTAGGTGAGGAATGTTAGACCTTACTTACAATATCTAGATAGGCTGACTAGTCTCCAGTGGATGAATTCGCTCCAGAGAACATCTAGGTACAAATGCTTGACTGGACAGGACTTAACATGTATGGCTGAATGCATAAGGTCCAGCATGAAGCAGTGTGTGGGGTCATGGATGGGGAAGGGGTAAAATCAATTAAAATTAGTTGTATGAAATGTATAAAAGTTCAATAAAACTTTTAAAAATTTAAAAATAGTAAATTGACACTGAACGCTGTTTTAGAAAACATAAGCACTAGTTACTGATATGTGAGGTAATTTTCATCACTCTTTTACTCAGGGATATTTTACACTAAAATTTTAATCTTTACACTGAATAAAATCTTATTTATGTAAAAATAGATAAAACATTTTACAATCAACCAGTAAATGGCTTCACTATAGTGAAGTGTAAGATAATCAACCAAAGACTTATAAGCACAAACTTACACTTTTTTCAAAGGAGCTCAAATACAAACATAAGAGATATATTGAGGTGCTGGAGAGATGTCTCAGTGGTGAAGAACATTGGTTATCCTTGCGGATGGCTCAAGTTTGGTTCCCAGTACCCACATGGTGGCTAACAACCGTAACTCCAGTTCCTGGAGATCCACTGTGGATGGGGAAATTTCATGAAGCCCTCCCCCTAGATGAAGAGCTATAGACAATCAATGATTTGAGAGAGGGGGAATCAGTTTTCTTTTTCAGGGATGAGTTCCCAAATGACCACTTCTAAGCCTATGAACAACATGAACAACAGTAAATGGATTCAGTATGTAATAGATGTAAATGTTCATATGTATATGTACACATATGTCATTGTTAAATATATAGCCAATCATTGTTAATGTTTTATATGTAATCATTATTACATATATAGTTACATACATTTTATATATGTAGCAACGATAATTATAGAAGAGGTCATAAATTTGAGAGGAAACTGGAGAAACACAGGAAGAGTTTGAAGGCGTAGATAGTATGTAAATATGGCGTGCATGTATAAAATTCTCAAAAAAATAAAATGTTAAAAGTACAAAATATTCATTAAAATTTTATTTTATTTTTGAGAATTTCACACATGAGTATTGTATTTGTATTATTTCCATCCCTCCCAGTCTCCCTCCAGCTCCTCTAATTATCAAAAATGTGTAATATATACAAAAACATCATAGTCAAAATGTCTCAAATCTAAAAAAGAAACAAAATACAGATATAAAAAAAGAAAAGAAGCTCCTCGTGCCATATTATATTTAAAATGTAAGAAACAGTATATTTTAGAATGAAATGGAGGTCTTTCTTGAGGGTTAAAAATTCATTCAATTTTATGTCTTACAGGGTTTATACTGAGTTCAATATTGTATAACTGTATTAATTCAACAGCGAACCTAGAAATTTTATAGCCACTTTTGAAGGAGCTGTGTCTTTGCTCTGGAAACTGTTATTGGGTGTGTTAAAGCTGTAATGATGTGCTTCTTCTAAAAAAAATAAAAAATGATATTTAAAAATGTAGGAAAAAGAAAAAAATGTAAGTATACAGAACAGAGAAAGATCATTAAAAGCTCCTAAAGAGAAACACCAATGCATGTCTAAAGTCAAACTCATCTTAATAACAGCAAATTTCTGAACAGAAACTCCAAAAGACATAATGCATGGAACAATGCAAAACTACCCTTCATAACTGAAGGTAAAGAAAGCGTTCCACAATCAGCACGTTCTAAAGGATGGATGATGACTAAACTAATATTACAGAAGATTCTTGAAGGTAGGCTATACACTGAAAGGAAAGATTAGCATATCTGTGAGGCCGCAGGAAGACAAAGCCACATTGAAACGGTCAATGAAAGTTCTATACATTTGCACATATATAATTTTATTAAATGTGTAGGTTTTTCCCTTTCTGTGGCTATATAAAATAGTCCTCCATGATCGAATGAATTAATATCTAATATTTATATATTTTCATTTATTTATGTGTGTGGGCCTATGTGTAGGTATGTGCACCATGTGCATGCAGGTGTTTGCAGAGCCGGAAGAGGGTGTTAGATCATCTGGAACTGGAGTTACAGGAGGTTGTGAACCACCTGACATGGGTGCTTGAAACTGAACCTGTGTCCTATGTAAAAGCAGCAAGCACTCTTAACCACTGAGCCATTTCTCAAGCCTATAAATTAACATTTAAATCATTATTTTTTTAGTCTCACATTTCAAGGAAAGAATATTTTTCTCCTAATGATGAAGATTAGAGTTACTTCCTTTAATTTACACTGCCTTTGCATATACTATAGTAATACTTTTAATTTCTAAACATTGACACTATTGTCTCTGAAGTCTATATTTCAAAAGGTCACTTTTCTGGGATAACAATGCAATGAGTTTTTTATCATTTTTATTGGAGAGTTTCAAACTTATTTATGGAAATGGAGCCCTGTGTAGAGCAGGAGGAAAGAATGACTGTGCATAGACAAAGAAGAACCCCACCATCACTGAAGACAACTAATATTTCATTTGCATTTAGGCACTCAGTGGCCACTTACATTAGCTTTGTGTTCAGCAAACAGGCTGAATAGTTTTTCCATTTATTTTTGGAAATTTATGTTCTCATGTCTGCGACTAGTCTGTTTTTTGATTTGCCAAATTGACAATATTTTCATTTTCATTGTGACTATCAGCTAGTCCCTGCATAGTACTGATGCAGTCTTGCAAACAACACACTTATAAAATACTTTCTCTCATTTATTATTTTCTTTCTTTAAAAGTATGTGTTTGTATTTATGTGTATGTATCTGTGTGGTGACTGCATGCCAAGTGTGTACCAGTGCCTTCAGAAGCCAGAAGAGAGCATCAGATCGCCTGGAGCTGGAGAATCGCAGGCACACATATATTTAAAATTCTTCATTATTCAAATAGTCTATTAATTGGACAAAGCAGTTTCCTCATGCAGTATACTTCTCATTCCTAGATCATTTAAGGCTGTGCTCTGCATTAACATCTAAAGTATGAATAGCTTTCTACCTTACCCACCCATTGCAAATGTTTCATTTTCACTTTTCTTCTGAATGCATGTTTCACCTCCTTGTTCTTCAAGCTATAGATAAGGGGGTTCAACATGGGGATCACAATGGTATAAAACAAAGAAATCACTTTATTGCTATCCAGAGAAGAATTTGCACTGGGCCGAACATAGGTGAAGAAAAGAGTCCCATACAGGATGGAGACAGCTGTCAGGTGAGAGGAACAAGTGGAGAAGGCTTTCCGCCTCCCGTCAGTGGTCTGGATTTTCAAGATGGCTACCAGGATGCAGCTATAGGAGACCGTAATGATCAGGCCACTGAGCACTCCTATCACTCCATCTAAGACAAAAAGCACCACCTTGTTGATCCAGGGATCCGCACATGCTAGGGAAAGCATTGGGGAAATATCACAGAAGAAGTGGTTGATAACATTTGGACCACAGAATGGTAAACAAAAAGCAAAGGTTGTATGAGTTGTGATGTTTATAGCAGCTAGGACATAAGGCCCTACAACAAACTGCATACAGACTCTTTTGGACATAATGAGAGTATACAGCAAGGGCTTACAGATAGCTGTATAGCGATCATATGCCATTGCAGCCAGGAGGAAGCATTCAGTTCCTACAAAGAGACCAACAAACCACAGCTGTACAGCACAAGCCACAAAAGAGATGGTTTTGTTCTCTGCAAAGATATCATATAGCATCTTGGGAGCTATAGAAGAAGAGGAGCAGACATCTACAAGGACAAGTGGCTAAGAAAAAAGTACATAGGTGTGTGCAGCCTGGGATCCACCCATATGAGAGTGATCATGCCCAAGTTACCCCCCAGGGTAATGAGATAAATAAAGAGAAACATGATGAAAAGGACAATCTTCTGAAAAAGATGATCCGTGAGGCCCAGCAATAGAAACTCAGTCACTGCTGTCTGATTATTTCCTTCCATTGGATTGTTGGGCTCTGCTGTAAGAAAGAAATGTAGTATTTTATTACAATCACTAACAAAGGTAATATTTTAAGTCAATGACAGGTTGCCTTAAAGAGATCTGTAACACAATTGAAATATATTTTTGAACTAGAAGATGATATTTCTAGCTATTATGTCTGTGCAGTTGTACAAATACTATGTATAATCTTTATAAATTTAGTCTTAATCTGTTTAGAGCTTGTAACTCTTTCTACCGAGAACTGTCTCACCATGTGATCTAAAATTCCTTCAGATGATAAAATTATGTTTGAAATTAATATTATAGTGTTTAGAAATATCATGATAGTTGTTCATGTTCATAAAGACCTTCCCTTAGAATAAGAAGCTGCAGAATGATTATACCTGAACTGGAGGCCTACATCAAACTTCTGCTTCCAAAGTCTCAGGGATCATTTCAGAAGAGGTGACAGAAAGATGTAAGAGCTAGAGGTGATAGATGACCACAAAGAAACTGCTTTCCAGACAGCTTGGCAGTTGCTTATATGAACTCACAGCAACGTGACAGCATGCACAAGACCCACATTAGCTCAAGTCAGACAAAATCCTAGCACAAAATTGGCAAACTGAGTAAGACCCCAAAATCTATCTGAGGAACTATTGGCAACTGATAGCTTCTAGGGAAGGGAGAGTCAATCTTATTTAACAGTGTGATTCTTGGTCCGTTAACCAGGCTCTAGGGGATGGACCAATACCAAGCAACTCTAAATGACAAATTTAGCTCTATGCGCATATATATATGAACGATATGCTTATATCGTATCATACTACATGAAATTAGGCAGAGGGTAGAAAAGGAGAGAGCAAATGGGGGATATAAATATGACAAAAATATATTGTATGAAATTTACAAAAATTCAATAAAAAGAAAATAGATAAACCATAAAATAGAGAAAATTTTAAGGGGGTATGAAGAACCAATAACATTAGATGCCAAATTGAGGAGAAATTAAAAAGGAAGGGAGACGTTTGTTTTCCCAAATACATGAATTTAACAAAAGAATATAACATACTGTTAGACATACATCTCCCCAGCTCTGACATCAAGAGATCTGACAAATGCTGGCAAGAAGTTGCAATGGATGGCGTAATGAAAATATAAGCATCTTCTGAGCTAAAGTAATATAAAGCTACTCAACATGAATTCTGTTTTTTTATATAAACATCTGTGGCATTTATGATAAATCAACTATAGTAATGATGTATGTGAAATATAAAATGTGTATTTTATTCATGTCCTACAAAATAATATGAATGACTCATTATTCAGAAAGTACACGCTGTTTAAGACTCCTAGAACTATACAACGATGTAGAATGATTTAGATGGAAAAAATGATTTATAAGGAATAATCAATCAATGTCTTCTGAATAAAATAAATGTAGCATTCACATTACTAATAATTTTTCTAGTTTGTTATGAAATGTTTTCAAATAATTAATGGATCTCAAATATTGAACTTATGATTGTCTTATCATATCAAGATCCCCAAAGCATTAAATTATAAAAAAAAAGATTGTTTGCATAATGCTATCCCAATGTAGTAACAAAGACTAATCCAGATCTTATTAGGATCATGATCCATTACAGAAATGGTTCTGTTTATGATTATTCAAATACTCCTAGACAGGTGCATAGAGATAAGGGATAGTATAGCCCCTTCAAGTTTGGGGCCTATCACAAGTATATATGTATAGATATTTTATTTATTTGCTTATTTAAATATGTTACTTTGAGTCTTTTATAAAATGAAGAAGATAACCCTTTTAGCCATCATGCCTAAAACTCTGTGGTCTTTGATGTGATTAAGGACATTATTATTTTTTTAGAGAATCATCTGTTGTAAATGACAACAAAAGTGTATACATTTTCTTTTTTAAAGTGTGAACATTTTCATGCATGATGTAGTGGTTTTCAAGCATGTGTATATCATGAAATGGTTAACTCAGGCTAATTAACTTTTGTAATATACCTAATTATGTTTAGTTCCCACTTACAAAAGGATGTGGCAAAAACATGAGCCACTTTAAACCTAAGCGATTTTCATAAGTACAATACATTCTTATTAAAAATATCTTGTATTAATTTTCAAAATCCAGGCAAATAAACTCATAAACTACAATAAAAAGTTCTAGTTTAGTGAACAAATACCAAGGTCTGATCCCTTTACAGAGTCTGCGGTAAGACTGTGTTTCCGAAATCCAGGCTGATCCTGCTGTTTGTACTCACTTCTTTAACAATAGCCTTCCTGCATCTCTCTCAACTTCCTCAAAATCGGTCATCATTTTCTGGAAGTAAGGAGGAAATATTCAACACTCTGCATGGTGGTGATCTTCTGAGGTACATGACTTTCTAGATAGTCAGTGAAAATAAACCACCCATCCTGAAGGATCTGAGCATGAAGAGCGAATCCCTGATGCGCATACTGCATATGTGAAGCACATTAATCTGGGAGCAAACAATAATTCAGAGTCAGGTCCCCAAAGAACTCAAACCTCAAAGGTTTACATCCACCTGAAGGACAAAATTAACATGATCTCAGCAACATCAGGTATTATTCCCTAAGTGCATCTTACCTCCAAGAAACCATTCCTGAGGAAATGTGTGTGTGTGTGTGTGTGTGTGTGTGTGTGTGTGTGTGTGTGTGTTCTGTGGGATCTCCTTATTAAAAAGTTGTCTTTATTTTTTAGTGTATATTTTATGTCATTTTTGTGTATCTCCTATAATAGAGCTTAGTCAAATTTAGACCCACTCCCCCATTTGCATCCCTCTTACCCCCAACAGATATCATGAATTCTGTCATATATGTTAAGACCTATCCTGTCAAGCATTTGCACGTTGTACATTGTCACAAATAACAGGATTTAACAACTGCATATATTATTCTTTATTAATTTGTTTGTTAATGGATATGTATATTAATTCCCTATACTGAACAGTGTTGAAATACACATCAGTATGTAGGTCCTTACAAGTGGGTTTCATCATTTCTTTTGCATAGGCACCCACTATGCTGTGTTTTATGGTACATCTCTGCTCCTTTTAGTGGAAAATGATTTTTTTATTTTATTTTACATTTTATTGTTTGAGAATCTACATATCCATATAATGTTTTTTAATTTTATTTAGCTTTTGTAAATTTCATATCAGTTTTTAATCAAATTTAGACTCCCCCCTACCCTATCTATTCCACCCCCAATGAACCTTATGTATTCCACCATAGGTGTTAAGTCTATCCAGTCAAGCATGTGTACCCAGATGTCCTTCAGTGCAAGTTTATCCACTGGAGTCTAGTCAGTCTATCTAGAGATTATAAGTAAGGCCTACTCTCGCTCACCCAGTAGTAATCAGTCTCTAACAGTTCCCAATTGGACCATCTCCATTATGTTTTCCATGATATTCCAATGGCTGGAATAATTTACCTTCTCAACCATACCATTTATCCACATCCTCATCAGCATTCTGTGGTGTGGTTTTGTTTTTTTTTTTATTTTATTTTACTATTTTGGTTTTACATGTATGAGTGTAAAGCCTGCATGTACGTCATATTTCATGCAATTCCAACAGAAGTCAGAAGAGGGCATTGGATCTCTGGAACTGGAGTTACTAATGGTTTATATCCACCATGTGGGTGCTGGAATCAAACCCAGGTTCTCTGCAAAAGCAGCCAGTACTCTTACCCACTGAGCCACTCTCCAGCTCCCTTCTTTTCTTTTTTATAATAACCATCAAAGAAGCTCCTTTTTGAAGCAGATGGAGAATAACACAGAGTTCCAAAACTGGTCAGACACAGAGAATAAATGCCATTGAGACACTTAGATCTAAGTGACACATTTTTTAGTGAAACCTCTACACATAAGATGAATTCATCTTTCAACTCTCACCAGAGAGGCTTCCTTATTTGCATATGTTGATTAATACAGAAACTCACAACTGGTCACTGTGCAGAGAGCAAGAGGCTACAGAGTGCTTAGCCCTGAATAGGACACCCATTTCCATCTTGCAGAAGAGGGAGTGGAATGATTATAAGAGCCGGAAGTGGTGAATGATCACAAGGAAACAGAGTTTTCCAGACAGCTGATCGGTTACACATATGAACTCACAGCAATGGTGACAACATGCAGAAGTCCCATGCAAGATCAAAGAAGATAAAATCTCAACATAGACATGGAGAAGTGGGTACGAAATCCTAACCCAATCTAAGAAACTTTTGGAAACTGAAGGCTGCTGTGAGGAAAAGAGACAGTCTCCTATAGACACAAGACTCTTGGTAGGCTGACCAGACTGCAGTGAATGGACACACACTGAGGGATATATGAAGACACAAATCAAACTCTATAGACTGTATTGTATACATAGTGGAGTACAATGAAATGGACATGAGGTAAGTGGAGGTGTGGATGGGAGAGAGAACTAAATACCATCAAATTATACTGTGTTAAAATCACAAAAATTCAATAAAAATAAGAACTTGAAAGAACCATTGTGTGTGTTCAGAGACCAGGCTACATGAAAAGAAAAGCTTGGAAGCAGATGGTGAGAGGTGTTAATAAAGAAGTGAAATTAACAGCTCCGAGTCTCATATCAAAAACTGGGCTGTGAAACTCTTGGATGCTGAGAGTTGGGGTTAAGTCATCTGTGTAACTGTGATGGAAGTATTATGGTTTCTCTGAACACTCTTTTTGCAAGTTTGTGGATTTTTGTGCTTTGGGGGTGTTTTTTATTTGTTTTTGTTTTTTGATTTTTGGACAAGATCTCACTGTGTAGCTCTGGCTGGGCTGGAACTCACTTTGTAACTAAAGTAGCCTGGAACTCATAGACATACACCTGACTCTGCCTTCTCAGTGCTGGGATTAAAGGTGTGTACCACTATGCCTGGCCTCCGCTGAACACTTAGCCTATTGAAACATCTTTCCCTTCCTCTCTAGAAAACAGTAGCTTTACTTTCCCTACACAACATACAATGTTCTCAGATGAGGCAGATGCTTTACAACAAAGGTGTTCAACTTTGACTTCTCTGGGTTACATTAGACAAAGTAGTCTTGGGCCACATGTTAAATACACAAAAAGTACCAAAGACTGTGAGGAAAATAGTAGTCTATATATATTTTTCATACCTGTCACTACAAATACGCAAAAATCTCAAATAATAATCATAATTTTATGGCTCTCCATTTGAAGAGTATTTTAAAATAAGCAGACCCCAAGTTTATGATGAGTATGAAAAAATAATCTTATTTAAGTAATAAAACTTCATTCCTTTTATGATATTTTATTATAAACATGAAAAAATAAAGAGCAGCATAAAACTAATGGAATATTTTACATTCTATTTGAGAAACTTATGCCTCAATATCTGATTCAATAGTAGTGTTATATTTACAGTTCTTAGTGACTTCTCAAGGTTCTCAGAAGGTATTTTCATTTCAATTTTTCCAATTTCCTTATTTATTTTAAATTTTTAGTATACAAAATTTGTTTTTCTGATGTAACTGGTACAAATTGCTAATTACAACATGGCGAAATTGTTAAATTAAGCCAGAAGACATCCATGGACTCCAACCCCTTGTTTTTGAATCATAAGAGGCTTAAAATCTCTCAGGATACTTTTAAGGTCAGAGTGAAATGTTATCATTTATAGTTACCATGAAATACAATGGATGTCTATAGTAGATATACAATTGAATTGTTCCTTTTGTCCAACTGAGAATATCTTCCAACTCCCTTCTCCCATTTATAGTTTTCACTCTTGTCTTTCTAGGATTACAAACATGGGCCAAATTAATCTTCCTGCCTTTTATCCAAGGGGCCATCACTGCTGTCAGTTGCTTTTTCCTGCCTCTGGTGATAGTTTGCCTTGTTTGCCATCATTCTGAGGTAATCTTCTTTATTTCACTCTGGAGGTGTTAATTGTAGGTTTAGGTTAGTGGTTGGATAGTCCTACTTCTTAATAGTGATACAAGGAAATTTCAGGTCCCTCTTGAGGTTCTTGACTAAATAAAACAACTGACTTAGGAAAACAGTTTAAGAATGGACTAAAATTAAAGCTTCCGGACAAGGACAATTTTATTAGAGTTTAAAAAAAAATACCCAGGGCAGGCAAGCTGTAAATCTCAGCAACTGCTCAAAAGAAGTGAATGGAGGAGAGGAGGGAAAAAAGCTGTTGGGAATAAATTCTGGGATCCAAGGACTCCACCTATACCACACAAAGAAAAAGAGCACACAGAATGAAAGTAACTTGACATCTTTTACTTTTGCAAAAGGGTGCATTGCCTTATTCAGGTAGCAAACAAGCACACTAACCAGGAAATTCAATGGGTTTTTATCCCAACACAAGAGTACTGTGCCCTTTCCCCACTGACTGGGGTGCAACCTCACAATCAACCTCACAATCTATCACAGTTAGCTAGTTTTAAAAGAATGGGGTATATTTTAAAAAATAGTTGCTCACAGTAAACCTACCGCAATACAACATAAATAGAAGACAGAAGATGAAAACAGCTGCATAATCATATTATTTGAGTTGAGAGCAAAAAAGATTTGTATATAGTTTAATGGCATGAATGAAAATTAAAATAAAAACACGAATACTCCTTCTCATTAGAGATAATGAAGTTCCTGAGTTCTTTACCAAATGTACTCAATTAGAATGTATTAGAAAATAAAGTTACAGTGACATTTAAAACATCTTCATTGCTTTTGAGTCTCTAAATTAAAATGCAAGTATATGTTAATATAATACAATCACTTTGAAGGCAAATTTTAGAATTTTATTATATGTCATTAGAAAATAAAGCATGAAAATATCCATAAAATAATAATTTATATCTCTCTTTCAGAGCATAGAGTTTTATTAATATTTAATTATCTATGATAAATATACAAATGAATTCTTTTTAAATTTTTTATCATATTTATTTATTGTATTTGTGTGTATGTGTGTATGTGTGTGTGTACATGCCATGAAGTGTGTGTGAAGGTCAGAAGACAATCTGTGGGTGGGAGTCAGTTCTCTTTTTTCCCCCTCTGCAGATCCTGGGAATCTGACTCAGGCCATCAGGCTTAGTAGCACAAGCCATTACCAGTTGAGCCATCACACCAGTTCCAGAAATGGATGCTCATACAAAGAAGAAAGACCGCAAGCAGAACTCAAGGCCGTTTGATGAGGCCTCACTTTGAACACCACCACTATGAGCAGGAATTCTTACTGATACAGTATTTCCTGAAGTTATGTTATTTTCATAGGTATAAAATTTTGTATAACTGATATTACCTAATTTAAATATATTTAAATGATATTTTTATACACCTATCTCTATGGCATTTACTTTTTACTAATAAAAAAGCCTTAAAAGCATTTTTGCAGATATGTTGTGTGTGTATTACTTGCTTCTCTTGTTGCTGTAGAAAAAAAAAAAAAAACCCTGATGAAACATCTTAAGAATTGGAGGGCTATTTGTACTCATGGTTTAAGAGAATAATGCATCATGACTGAGTAAGTGTCATGGCGAAAGTTCATCTAGCTGTGGCAGCAGGAGACTGAGCTGTCTGGTCACATCACATCCTATAGTCAGAAGCAAAGAGATGACTGCTGGTGTCCAGGACATTTGTTCCACATTAATCGTTCTTGAACTTCAGTTCATGGAATGTTGTCACTGCCATTCATGGTGAGTCTTCCCTTCCTTGGTTAAACCATTCTGGAAACAATCCCACTTATCAGAAATGCATCTTTTCGGTTATTCCAAAATCCAATCAAATTGGCAATGAAGATTAGCCACCAGAGTTTGGATACTAGTTTTACGAAATGTCACATTACATCTATGACCAACATTGATTCTTCTATTTATTGAAACACTTGAAATAATTTTGAAAACTCTAAATAAATCCTGAAACTCTTCAGAAAGTAGTTAATATCTTTTTGTATTGAAAAATGCATTTTAGGGGCTGGAGAGATGGCTCAGCCATTAAGAATACTGGCTGTTCTTGCAGAAGACTGGGTTTGAATCCCACCACCCACATGGCAGCTAACAACTGTCCATAACTCCAGTTCCAAGGGATCTGACAGCCCTTTCTGTCCTCCATGGGCATTGCACAACATGGGTGAAGTCACCTACATGCAGGCAATGTACACATACACATAAAAATAATAAATAAAATATTTAAAAAAGAAAAATGCATTTTAGTTTAACATAAGACAATCTAAAAATAGCCATCTTGCTTTCATGTGATTTATATTCTCATTGACGCAATCTTGCAAATGTCTTTTTCTTTTACTTCATTTTATACCAAAGTGATCATAAGCCCAGCGTGTTCTATTGTTAGTCTGATAGGTGTATCTCGGGCAATCCACAACAGAGATTTATGGAAGAACTGTTTATCATTGGAGCATGACAGGAGCTTCAGAAGAATGAAGAGAAGTGAGAGCATAACAAGGTTCATCATCAGAAGATCAAAAAGGGATGTTTCTTTCAGTTCTAAGGAAGAGCATACAGATAGTAGTATTCACTGGAGCAGTGCCATTCGTTTATATTGCCATTCATTTATACTACATCTGTGGTACTCACAGCATATTATAGTCACACTCCTTAATCCTAAAACTTTACTGCAAGGAGGTATTTTATAGCTTTTCCTCTCATTCACAGCTTGGGACATTGTAGTTTAAAGGATGTCATTGGGTAGACATTTGCAAACTGTGCAGAAAACAACCAAAGGGACTAAATGTGCTAACTATGACAAGACAATAAAATTTTAAACTTAAAAAATAGTAGTTGCTCAGAAATATAGGTGCTCCCCAAAAGCAATCTCACAAATAAAACCTGATTGTCAAGTGAGAAGTTTTTGTCTCTGTGAAGAAAGGACCTATAAATATCTAGTGTAAATGTATCAGCAAGTCTGGGAGATGGACCAGAGGTTAAATTGCTTGCTATGCAAGTGTGAAGATATGAGTTAGGCTCCCCAGAAGCCACCTAAAGCCTGATGTGGTAGTTTACATCTGTAATCCCACTGCTCTGACTGCAGGATGGGAGGCAGAAACAGAAAAAATTCAAGAAGCTAACAGGCCATCTAGTTTGGCATATGCTGTGACCAAAAACAAAAGACCCTTACTCGAAGTGAAAGGCAAGGCTGACCCCCAAGGTTGTCCTCTGACTGTTATATGAGTGTCATGGCACACACATACCTTCACACACATGTGAACACAAATATATATATATATATATAGAGAGAGAGAGAGAGAGAGACAAATATATATATATATATATGGAGAGAGAGAGAGAGAGAAAGAGAGAGAAATCAAATATTGCTAGTTGAGTACCAGATGGCAGGTCTATGCATTCCATTTGAAATTTGGCAGGTAAGATACTTATATCAGCTGAAATTAGAGAAGAAAATATTTAAAAAATTATTTTTCCAGAAAGATTGAAATCCACTTTCAAATTCTGGTATGAACTTCCAAAGCAAGACTACATTTTCTTTAACTGTTCATAGGATTACGTTTAACTGACAAACATGTCATGATACAAAAACTTGTTCATTTGAATTTGAACTTGCCATAATTTCAGTTTCATTTAGAACACTGTTATGATTCAAAACATTATGTTGAAAAATTGGTTTTCACCTTAAATATGGATATTTAACTCATTTCACTGAGTAATTAAATGACCAAATACACTAAATTTGTAAGCCAGTCATCATCAAGTTCTTGTAAAGTTTGTCAAACAGTCTGTGAGCAGGCAAAATTGAGACCCTCATGCAGCCTCTGATTCCCATTCAAATGTTCTTCAACATTTTTGGTCAATATCTTAGGTCTAACACAAAGAGAGTTCTCTTAAACACCTATTATCAAGTGCTTCCTTTCCAATGTTCTCCTGAATGCATCTTTCACCTCCTTGTTCCTCAAACTGTAGATGAGGGGATTTAACGTGGGAATCATCACAGTATAAAATAAAGAAATCACTTTATTGATATTCAGGGAGGAAGTTGCACTTGGTCGAACATAGATGAAGAAGAGAGTCCCATACAGGATGGAGACAGCTGCCAGGTGAGAAGAACAAGTAGAGAAGGCCTTCTGCCTCCCTTTGGCAGTTTGGATCTTCAAGATAGCCATCAGTATGCAGATGTAGGAGACTATGATGATCAGACCACTGAGCACTCCTATTGCTCCAGAGAAGGCAAAGAGCACCAACTTATTTTTATAGGTGTCAGAGCATGCTAGGGAAAACAATGGGGAAATATCACAGAAGAAGTGGTTGATAACATTTGGACCACAGAATGGTAAGCAAAAAGTTAAAGTTGTATGTGTCATTGTACTTACAAGAGCTATGGCATAAGGCCCAATAACCAGCTGCACACAGACATGCTGGGACATAATAAGAGTATACAGCAAGGGCTTACAAATGGCTATATACCGATCATATGCCATTGCAGCCAGGAGGAAACACTCGGTTGCCACAAAGAGACCAAAGAACCACATCTGTGCTGCACAGCCCACAAAAGAGATGGCTTTTTTCTCTGCAAAGATATCACACACCATCTTAGGAGCTATAGAAGAAGAGGAGCAGACATCTACAAAGGACAAGTGGCTAAGAAAAAAGTACATAGGTGTGTGCAGCCTGGGATCCACCCATATGAGAATGATCATGCCCAAGTTACCCCCCAGGGTCAGAAGATAGATAAAGAGAAATGTAATGAAAAGAACAATCTTCTGAAGGAGATGATCCGTGAGTCCCAGGAAGAGAAACTCAGTCACTGTGGTCTCATTCTTTTCTGCCATTAAGCAGTTGAGATCTGTCAAAAGAATGACAATTATGTTTTTCAAAACATCAACTATGAGAAGCTACAAGTGGTATTTGAAGTCAATGACAGAGTATCATCAATTGATCTATTACAGACAACTGGGCAATGTTGTTGGGATGGGAAGAGAATAGTTCTACTTACTAGATTTGGGAAGATGTGAAAATCTGTGCAAACTTAAGTAACTTACTCTTGAACTATTTGGATTTTGTACCCTCTCTCAAGAGTTTTCTACTACATAATCTAAAACTCTCTTAGATTATAAAATTAGATTTGAAATGAAAAATTACTCTGTTTTTTTTTTGTCTTAATGTCTGATGGAATAAAACTCACTTAAGTAGTTTGAGAAAAACGTCAGCGTGCAAAGTCCTTGCCTTTCAAGTCCTTGTCTTAGAATTGTAATTTGATCCCCAGAACCCATATAAAGTTGTACTTGATGGTTGTGTACTTATCATCCCAGGTCTCTGGAGGAAGGCACATACAAATCCCTGGGGCTTCCCAGCCACCTAGTCTAGCTTACTTGGCAAGTTCCAGACCAGTGAAAGACCCAGTTTCAATAAAACAAGCTTGACAGTATCTGAGGAATGACAGCTGAGGAGGTTGTCCTCTGGCATACACACACACACACACACACACACACACACACACACACCCACTTAAAAAAAAAAAAAAACCTATTTGTGTATACCTTTATTGGGAACACTGTAAATACCAGTGCGGTTAGGACAGTAATATCAAATATCTAAAGTTGTTAAGAATGTATCTACACCTTATTCCTTTCATCTCCAAAATAAAGAAAACAATGATTTCTATATATACATAAGAAGCATTTACTGACTTTAAATATTCAAAATATTTTAATGCACAACACTGAAAATGTACTTCTCAACATCATCATGAAAACTGCACAGAAAATTAAGCACCTGTCAAGTTAAAATAACATAAAATTATTTGACATGATTTCCTATATTTAAAAAAACTTCTTTAAAGGCAATTAATGTGTTCTGTCAACATAAAAGCAGTTTTCCACTTGAGCTATATAAATATTAATGTTTAACTCAATATATTTCCAAATAGTTAATATAATTTATCTTGATCCCCAGAACCCACATAAAAACTGTTCTTGATGGTGTGTGTTTATCATCCCCAGGTCTGGAGAGGCAGAGACGATATAAATCTATGTGGTTTATTTTTACTGTATTGACATCATTGTATTAACGCTGTGTGGATGGATTTTAAGCAGGTAGAAAGACTGCGCTAGGTTTTTCTTGAGTATTATCTATTGTAGAGGTGTTTTTGCTCATGCCTTGTGTCTTTTCATGTGCCTGCAACTATGCTAAGATAGGTATGTTAGGACAAAAGATTGCTATTAGTTTAATAACTATTTGTTTGCTCATTTATTTATTATTTGAATGTAAGTTATTTTAAGTAATCCATAAAATGATCTTAGAATTCATCATGGGAAGCTTGTTTCTCTCTCTCTTTTCCCTGCTCTCTGAATTGCTTATATTTTAATTAATTGACAAATAAAATTGTGTATATTTCTGATCTTAAAAAATTATGCTTCAAAATATGCATGCCTTTTACAATCCTCAACTCAGGGTAACTAGCATGCATTAGCACACATGCACATTGTTTAATGTGATGTGAGCACTTAAAAACCTTTAGCAATTTTTCAAGACTATAGTATATTACTATTATTTGAATATATTATTTGCATAATTATGTATGTATCTTTGAACAGGCAAATCAGTTTAGGAAAAGTCATGCAGACCAACTGCATAGTCTTATAAAATTGAATAAAATATCAAAACCTTATGAGATACTGGATGGGAGAATGTGTTATTGAAGTTCAAATTGTTATTGTTTCTCTACTATGTTTCAAAAACTCCCTACGATCAATAATCCAGTGTACTTACTTCTTTAAAAATATCTTTTCTGCATCTCTTTCAAATACTTCAAAGAAAATTATCATTTTCTAGAACATGGAAGATTCAATTTCCTTCATGGTGGGGGCCTTTCCAAGATGTAGGACTTTCAACATACTTAGTGAAGAAGATGAACTGTCCATGGTCACGAACTTGGTCATGAAGAGAGAATCCCTGAACTTAACATTGACTCACACACTGTACAGAATAAAACACCTTACCCTGAGAGCTTACAATAATTCATAGCCAGGTCCCCAAAGAACTTATGCCTCAAGGGCTTACACCTGAAGGGACAGAATTTAAATGATCTCGGTAGCATTTGAACCAAGTAATATTTCCTAAATGTATCTTATCCCAGTGTATGTGTATGTGTGTGTGTGTTGTGTTGTGTTGTGTTGTGTTGTACTTCTTGAACCCTTCTGTCATCATCTTTTGTTCTATGAGCAGAGCAACATGCCAGCACCAGCTGGGTAGCAATTTGCTGCATCCATTCTGGAACCACATAATTTAAGCATAAATCTCCATCCCAGAGTTCACTGGCTGTCATGCTCATTAAGTTGTTAACACTATCTGTTTCTTACTACCTTAATCTCCAAATAAAGAAAACAATGCTTTCTTTTTTAATTATTATTTTTATTTTATGTGTATGTGTGTATTGCCTGCTTGTAGGGACATGCACCCCTGTCATGCAATGCCCTCAGAGGACAGAAGAGGGTGTTGGAGCCTGGAACTGAAGTTACAGACAGTTGTTAATAGCCATGTGGGTTCTGGGATTCAAACCCAGGTCTTCTGCAAAAACAACCAGTGTTCTTAACCTCTGAGTCATCTCTCCGGCCCCAACAATGATTTCTATAGATACATTTACTGACTTTAAATATTCAAAATATGTGTAATGTACAATACAAAGAAGGTACTTCTTAACATCATTTATTATTATTAAGGATTGAGAACATGGTTGAGCAGATCATAATCAGAAGAAAACATAAAAGAGAAGCTTAAAGTAGGATTTGCTTTTCTCTAAATCTAAAACAAAGTTATTGAACTGCAAAGAAAGTTGGAGTAAATGAAAAAAATTACAGAGAAGGAATTGTCAAGAAAGGCAAAAAACTGTCTTGAAAATTGAAGAAACAAGGAAGAACAGAAACAATAAAGCTGTTTGGGAAGGAAGAGTCCCATTAAAGAGAAGAAAATACAAGAATGGTTTAAGTTACCTTAGTCCTCTCTTTCTCTGAAAGGCTTGATGTGTGTCCCTTGAAGCAGACCTAAGACAAAGTCCCACAATATTTCACCATAGCTGATTTTTATAGTTTTATTAAGTATTGAGCTCAAGAAAATATACACCTGAGTATTAAGTTAGCCTTAGCGTATGTTACATCAAAGAAAATTATCAAACATAGAGAAGGGAATTCCATAATAATAATGGGACCGTATTATTAAGAAGATTGCACCATCCTAAATGTTTGTGTAATGAAAAACAATGCTCAAAATATGTGAAACAAAAACTGGAAGAACTGTAAGGAGAAGCAAATCTAGTCAAAAGTGGAGTGATTTCAATGGAGTTATTAATAAAGACAGAGAAGTCCTATACAACAACTTGTGCACAAGCTGGTATTTACAGAACATTTCAACTGACACCATTAGAATATCCATTGTTATTAAATATACATCAACCAGTTGTCAAGAGAGAACATACTTGAGACTACTTAATTTTTTTAATCTCAATGTACTTAATACAATTTAAGCCATGGGCCTCTGATTCAAGGGACTTCAATTAAAAAGTAAAACCGTTGCTTCCCTGGGCTGCACAACCTGCCAGCCTCTCTCCTGGATAAGTCCAGCGGCCCTCAGCCTCATTGACCCTCCCAGCTCCCCCACCCCATCTCTCCTCCTAGCCTGGGTACTGGCCCAATTCTTGTCTTGGCACCCCAGACATCAGGCTGACCTCTCAGCCCGGAACCACCACTGCCTCCTGATCCTTTGCATCCAGACCAACCCAGGTCCTTCTCGCAGTCCCCAGCAGCCCTCTGAGCCTGGTCCCGCCCTCACCTCCCTCTGCTTCCCTGGGCTGCACAACCAGCCAGCCTCTCTCCTGGGTTAGTCCAGCGGTGCCTTCCGAGCCTTGACTCCCCCAGCCTCATTCACCCTCCCAGCTCCCCCACACCATCTCTCCTCCTAGCCTGGGTACTGGCCCAATTCTAGTCTTGACACCCCAGACACCGGGCTGACCTCTCCTCTGCTTCCTGATCCTTTACATTCAGACCAACCCAGTTCCTTATGGCTATCCCCAGGAGCACTCTGGACCTGATCCCGCCCTCACCTCCCTCTGCTTCCCTGGATGGGCCGGCCACCAGCTGCTCAAGACAAACATTTTCCTGGGTGCTGCTCCCAGGCCAGTCCAGCCCCCAAATTCCTGAGGACAACATCTTTCCTACCAGGGCAGAAATAAATGAAACAGAAACAAAGAAAACAATACAAAGAATCAACAAATCCAAGAGCTGGTTCTTGAAAAGATACACAAGATTGACAGACCTGTAGCCCAGTTAACCAAAAGAAAGAAAGAGCATCTCCAAATCAACAAAATCAGAGATGAAAGGGGAAACATCACAACAGACACCAGAAAGATACAGAACATTATAAGGGAATACTTTAAAAACATATATGCTACTAAATTTGAAAACCTAAAAAAAATGGAAGGTAATCTAAAGGCATGGGAACCACCAAGACTAAACAAAGAACAGATTAACAGCTTAAACAGACCCATAACAAAAAGAAATTGGAACATTAATACAAAACCTCCTGACTAAAAAAAGTCCAGGACCAGGTGGATTTACAGCAGAATTCTATCAGACATTTAAAGAAGATCTGCATCCAATACTACCTAATTTATTCAAGAAGATAGACATAGAGGGAGAACTTCCAAATTCCTTCTATGAAGCCAGAATCACTCTAATACCAAAGCCAGGTAAAGATACAACCAAAAAAGAAAACTATAGACCCATATCCTTAATGAACATAGAAATTCTCAACAAGATACTTGCAAACCTCATACAGACACACACCAAAAAGATCATCCACCATGATCAAGTTGGCTTTATTCCAGAGATGCAGAGATGGTTCAATATATGTAAGTCAATAAACATCATAAATCATATAAATGGGCTCAAAGAAAAGATTCACATGGTGTTCTCAATAGATGCAGATAAGGCCTTTGACAAAATTCAATATGGATTTATGTTCAAAGTCCTAGAAGGAATTAGACTGGAGGGAACATACATCAACAAAATTAAAGCTATATATAAGAAACCCACAGCCAACATCATTCTAAATGGAGAAAAACTGGAAGCATTCCCACTGAAATCAGGAACCAGACAAGGCTGTTCACTATCTCCACTCTTCTTTAACAACATGCTTGAAACTCTTGCAAAAGCAATAAGACAATAGAAGGAAATTAAAGGAGTGATCATTGGAAAAGAAGAGATCAAAGTATCCCTTTTGCAGATGACATGATATTATATTTAAGAGATGCCCAAAATTCCACCAGAAAACTCCTGGAAATTATTAACATGTTCAATAAAGTGTTATATAATTAATCTACAAAAATCAGTAGACTTTCTATATACTAATAACAAGCAGAGAAAGAGTACATGAAAACACTCCCCTTCAAAATAGCTGCAAAAAAAAATAAAATATATTTGAATAAACCTGACCAAAGACATTAAAAGACTCTACAATGAAAATTTTAAATCTTTAAAGAAAGAGATTGAGGAAGACATCAGAAGATGGAAGGACCTCCCATGCTCATGGATAGTAGGAATTAATATTGTGAAAATGACCATCCTACCAAAGCCATTTTATAGATTCAATGAAATGCCAATCAAAATCCCCATGACATTCTTCACAGAATTGGAAAAAAACATAATAAGATTCATATGGAAGCACAAAAGACCTCATATAGCCAAAGCAACCCTGAATACTAAGAACAATGCTGGGAGGATTACTATACCAGATTTTAAATTGTATTACAGGGCTATAGTCATAAAAACAACATGGTACCACACAAAAATAGACCCATAGATCAATGGAACAAAATTGAAGACCCAAGCATGAGTACATGCAATTTCAGCCACCTGATATTTGACAAAGGAGCCACAAACATTCACTGGAGGAAAGACAGCATGTTCAGCAAATAGTGCTGGCAAACTGGATGTCCACCCGTAGAAGAATGAAACTAAACCCCCATCTTTCACCATGCACAAAAGTCAATTCCAAACAGATCAAAGACCTCAATATAAAGCCTGAAATTCTGAAACCGTTAGAAGAAAACATTGGAAAAAACCTACAAGATATAGGTGTAGGAAAGGATTTTCTAAACCAGACATGAATTGTTCAGGAAACAAGGTCAAGAATCAACAAATGGGACCTCATTAAACTAAAAAGCTTCTGTACATCAAAGGAGGCAACCAAGGAAGCAAACAGAAAACCCACAGAATGGGAGAAAATCTTCACCAGTGACACATCTGACAGAGGTTTAACATCCAGAATATATAATGAACTCAAAAACCAAAGAATCAAGAAAGGAAGTAACCCAATTAAAAGATGGGATAAGAAGCTGAACAGAGAATTCTCAAAAGAAGAAATAAAGATGGCTAAGAAGTATCTTGAAAGATGTTCAACATCACTAGTAATTAGAGAAACACAAATTAAAACCATTTTAAAATTTCATCTTACCCAAGTCAGACTGGCTAAGATCAGGAGAACAAATGATACCAAATGTTGGAGAGGATGTGGGGAAGGGGGAACACTCATCCACTGCTGGTGGGGCTGCAAACTTGTTCAACCCCTATGGAAAGTAGTGTGGAGCACTCTTTAAAAACTACAAATGAACCTATCATTTGACCCCGTTATACCAATCCTTGGCATAAACCCAAAGAACTTATCCTATTGCAGAGACACTTGTATACGCATGTTTGTTGCTGTTCTTTTCACAGTAGCTAAGAGATGGAAGCAACCTAAGTGTCCCTCAACTGACAAGTGGATAATGAAAATGTGGTTCATTTATACAATGGAGTTTTACTCAGCAGTAAAAAAAAGATAAAATCATGAAATTTGCAGGTAAATGGATGGAACTAGAAACTGTTATACTAAGTGAAGCAACACAGGCTCAGAAAAAAAATGATATATGTCTCCCTCATATGTGGATCCTAGCACCAAATCCTGATAAGTGAGTATTTATCCAGACATAACTACAGGAACCAGGATAATGGAAAAGAACCAAGAAGAAAAAAGGAAAAGAAAGAACATGAAAGAGAAGAACAGTAAGAAACAGGCATTAATAAGGGAGATATGGATAAAAATCGGGTTAGTTTAAGGAAGAGGGGAGGGAAAGGTATACAAGGAACCTAGGGGATAAAGGGAAAGAAGGAGCACAAGAGAGGTAGGACCATAGAGAAGGGTATTAATGGAGAAGTGGGAAAAATGGGGGCACCTTAATTCGGGAAATGATGATGGAAGGGTTAGAAAATGCAAGAGATTAATACTAGATAGTTTGGAAAACCAGAGGGAATCATATTAGTCCAACAACCTACTGACAAATTATACATACCAAATCAAGAAATATATGTCTAGGCAAGGTTTATCTGAGAACAATTGGTCTTTGCCCAAGATTTATCTACATGACACATAGTAATTAAAAGTACAAGACTGGTAGAACTAACCTTCTTGGATGTTTAACAGACATACTTTGAAGCCTATACTAATTTGGTCAGAGGGACATAAAGGACCGTTTTTGCTCCTTACCCTCCTAGGTCAACTAGTGCCAGGGGACTATAAGCATCTCTCAAAATGTCCTGTAACTGTGGTGAGTCACCTGTCCTATTGATCAAGGAGGCCATGGAGACCTCACAAGATGGACTTTAACAGTGTCCAGTCTACAAAGAAGAAGGCCAATACAGAGGAAACATTTCCTCCAAGCTTCCAAGCGAAGTCACCCATCGTCAAGCAGGACCTTTGACTTATCTTCACATAGACAGAACTGGTAACAGAAAGGAGCCAGAGGCTCCTCCAAAGCTCATGTGACCCCTGAGGAACAGATCCTCAAACAACCTTAAGAGTAAAAATAAATGGGTTTATCTGGGCCAACTGTATGGCCTTAAACACCCAAAAGGGAAAGTATAACCAAAGATAAAAAAGGCCAATATAACTTTTGTTTTGGTCTTTCTGAGACAGGGTCTCTCTGAAGCTCCAGCTGTCCTGGAACTCACTATGTAGACCAGGGTGGCCTTGAACTCACAGAGATCCACCTGCCTCTGCCTCCCAAGTGCTGGGATTAAAGGCATGTGCCACCACACCTGGCAATTTTTTAAGAGTCCATATGTTTCGCTAAAGGCTACATAACAAGATACAATGCCAGATAGAAGATACATTCTTTTGAGTTGTTGGCCAGGGTGGCCAAAGGGACTCCCAAATAGTAACTCAATATAAAACTGGGAAAATGAACAACAGACCCCAATCTTATCTAAAGGAATATTGACAACTGATTGCTGCTAGATGAGGAACAGCTGACCTTCCTAAAACAAAGACCTCTAGATTGGCTGAATAGATTCACTGGATGGACAAGTACTGGGGAACAGCTGGGGGTGCCAATACCACAGTGGGGAAGACAGAGTAAAAGGGCTCTAGTGGGGGGGGAGGCTATGGCAGGGTGCCATCTGGGAAATGGGTATATAGATGAATAAAATTATTTTGGATATTTTGTGTGATATACACACAAAAAAAATCAACAGATTAAAAAGATGCATTATATTTGAGGTAGAAGCATAAAAATTTACATCATGTTAAGTAGTATAGGTGACAAACATTACCACCGAAATTTACCAATGACTTTATATCCATACACAAGTGCCAAGGATCCAAGTTCAACTGACCATGACTAGTAATAATCAGATACATACAGATTAGAGAAGCATGAGCCAACATCTAAGTGTTATTAGCAAAAACAATGAGGCTTTCTGTAAGAAACAGTATATTTTAAAATGAAATGGAGAGCTTTTTAAAGGTTAAAAACTCATTCGATTTTATGTCTTACAAGGTTTATACTGAGCTCAGTATTGTATAACTGCTTTAATTCAACTGAGATCCTAAAAATTTTATAGCCACTTTAAAAGAGATGTATCTTTTCTCTGGAAATTGTTATTGAGTAAGTTAAATCTGTAATGAAGTGCTTCTTCTAAAATATAAAAAAAAATATAAAAAAGTAAAACCATGCATATACAAAATGGAAGCTTTCAGCTGTTAAGAAAAATGAATTATGAAGTTTTCAAGTAAATGAATGGAACTGAAAAAAATTATACTGCATTTGACAACTCAGGAGAAGGCAAATATTGCATATTTTCTCTCATATATGAACCCTAGCCTCTAATCTTTAGATCTGTGTGTTTAATTTGGAGTACCTGAGAAAACCAGAGGAGGAGAAAAATAGGTGGCAGGCCGGCACTAGACTGAGAACTATTAGAAACTAATTGCTGCTATGTGAGGGAGAGTATGCCTTACATGCAATCTCTAGATGGGTTGACTAGACTCCAGAGGATGATGCCTCTAAAACCATTGCATGCATGTGGTGCACCTATGTACACGTACACAAAACATTCATATACATAAAATAAAATAAATATATTTTAAAAGACAAAAGATGGAAGATATTCTGTTCACTGTATGAAGCTGCTACTAGAAACACTGGATTATTGAACAAAAGTCCCAGTGCCAAGCATGGGGTTCCTTTTTATGTGTTGTTTCTCAGGGAGGTCCAAAGACACCTAAAGCAACAGATGCTCAGTGGGGCCTCCCTGGCCAGCAGCTCAAAAGAAGGAGACTATTCCTGGCAATTTGCTAGCCTGTAATGTCCAGTAGGGGCATACACTATAGAATAACTCTTATCCTTTTTTAAACTCTTTTGATATAAGTATATGTGTGTGTGTGTGTGTGTGTGTGTGTGTGTGTGTGTGTGTGTGTATGTGTGTGTGTGTGTTTTAAAGCTTCTAGAGTAGTGAGTTTACATGTGACTTTTTCAAAAGGCCTTGATTGTTAGTTTCCCTCCCTGTATTCCATCATCTCTCCTGTCCTTCCGTTCCCCTGCCCATTTAACCCTTCCTACTTCATTATTCTTCCATCTCCCCCTGCCATCTCCTGTTTCATTATTGCTTCTATCTCCCCTCCCAGGAAGCTCCAGGGCCCCATGACTTCTAATCAATTTCACAACCTCTCTGGGCTTCCTGATTGAAACACACATACCTAAAGATTCATACCTAGCATTCACATATGAGAGAGAATATTTCTCTTTCTGGGTCTAGGTTATCTCACTCAAGGCGAGTTTTCCAGTTATGTCCATTTATCTACAAATTTCATAATTTTGTTTTTCTTAACAGCTCTATAGCATTCCAGTACATAAATATTTCATATTCATTATCCATTCTTCAGTTGATGGGCATCTAGATTATTGCCATTACTCGTGGTTACTCTCCAGAACTTGAGGTTAAGACCCTATTGCCAAAGACACTACACATGATTCAGAGAACAAACAGTGAAATCAACCTGCTTCTGACCTCAAAGTTTCATCTCTATGGCCCACTTTCATAGTTCTGTAAGATGTTATGCATTCTACCAGAAGAGAAAACTGATCATCTACCTTACCCAGCTGTGAACCAAGCAAGGCACAATAACGACTGGACTGGCAAGATATGCTGCCTGGTGCAACAGTGGCATGAATTCCATGAGAGTAACCAACCACTTTCTGATTGGATTTATGGCCCACTTCACAAGATGGAGCCCATACCTGGCATTGTTATCTGGGCCAAGAATCTGTGACTATACACATCACCGGTCATAAGGAAGAACCTTGTCAAATGGGCATAATATTAAACCAATTCCTAATGATTCACTGTTATACCCATGGATTAGTGCACCTCTCAACTATCAAAAAAAGAATGTTCTTTTTGTAGCAAATAACTCCCAACTGACTGCAAAGTTCTCTGCCCTTAATGAGCCATTAATATCACACCATCTCCATTCAAGTTCAAGAATCACTGCAGAAGAGGAGGAAGAAAGATTGTAAAAGCCAGGGAAAGGTGGAGTAATACAAGAAAACTCTGTTTTCTGAACACAACAGAGGAGTTGCACATATGAACCCACGTCATTTGTGACAGTATGCATAAGACCTGTGTATGCCAAAACCAGGCAAAATCACAGCACAGTTCAGAGAAGTTGATAAGAAGCCCCAGACCTATCTGAGGAACTACTGCAGTTGATAGTTGTTGGGCGAAGGAAAGTCAGTATTCTTTAAGGATATGATGCCTCCATGGGCATTGCTCACACAGATATACTTATTTGCAGACAAAAAAATCATATAGGTAAAAAATAAACATAAATAAATCAAAAAATTTATGTTGGAGGGGATGTGGGGAAAGGGGAACACTCATCCACTGCTGGTGGGGTTGCAAACTGGTTCAGCCCCTATGGAAGGCCGTATGGAGAACTCTTAGAAAACTACAAATGAACCTACCATTTGACCCAGTTATACCACTCCTTGGCATATACCCAAAGAACTTGTCCTGTTGCAGAGACACTTGTA
>NW_008340932.1:1045025-1054477 GCF_000622305.1 Nannospalax galili
GCAAAAACATTACATGCTATTGGAATACGTTGTTTGGTATATCTGGGTGCCACCAGAGCACTATCCTCATGTGTCTCGAGTTCTTCATGCATAAACTATTAACCCTAATGCCATCCTCTCAAGATGAGCACTAACATCATCGGTGGAATTTGCTTCAGACTGAGCAGATGCTGAATAAGCATGGGCTTCCCCCTCTTTTCCTCTGCTTTGTCTCTTAGGTCTTCCACAAGTACATTCAGATGGTTAAAAGGTAGTGTTTCAACTTTACAAATAAGGAATTTTAAGTTTATAAAAGTTATAGGGAAAAAATAATTTTCAATATGCTTACTTTCTTTTAACATTATGCCTCTAAAGCTACAGGTAATGGTCAAAGTTCTTTAAAAAGGGATGCCCCCCCAAAAAATCATATAATCATGATGTGATTCCCTTGATTCCTTAGAATGACGATCATCCTGGGCCCCTGCTTTGCTTCAGCCACAAGCTGACCTCAGTGAGAGGTGCTATGAAAATGCCCCAATGGCATGTGATGCAGTGGTAGGTACTGTGAAGGAAAAGGGTGCTAGGAGATCACAGTGCTGGGTTGGAGACTCCTACACTGGATATAAAAATAACTTGTAGATTAGAAATGCATGTGCAAACATCTTAATGTTAATTGCATTAAAATGAATTTTTCTATATGAAATTTTAATTTTTAATAATGAAATGGAGATCTTTTTAAAGGTTAAAACATCATTTAATTTATGTCTTATAGGGTTTATACTGAGTACAATATTGTATAACTGTAATAATTCAACTGTAAGCCTAAAAATTTACAGCCAAATTTGAAAGAGATGCATCCTACTTCAGGAAAACGTTATTGAATATGTCAATTGTGTTGTAATGATATGCTTCTTCTAAGTATGTTGTTATTAAATAAATCATTTTTAAAAATTAAAAAAAAAATTTATGTGAATTTCAAAGTTTTGGACTACATAAGAATCCTTAACTTTTAAAAATAAAAATGAGAAACATTTTTTAAAGAAAGTGGAAGGGGGAAAAGCTGAGGGTAGAAGGGGCCAAATGGGGCAGGGACAGACAAAGAGATACGGATCAAAAAATTAAATATCACCATGCATAAGGAAATCTTGTCATTTCATATGATAATTTAAAAATAAAAAATAAAATATTATGTACTTGGAATAAAAAAGCAATCAAGCTTAAAAACATTATACATTAAATGTAATCAAGAGTATTGTTTTTTCAACCCTGTCCTCTGCCAGCCTTGAACTCAGGTGGGCTCCAATTCCTCGATCTTAGATCGCTGGACTAGCTTCCTAATCCAGACTAGCTAAACACTCTATCATAGATTTCTAAGTCTTTCCTCAGGCAGTCCCCCACCCCTACCACCATTTTCCCTGGCTCCTGATCATCCACACAGATCTTCCCAGTACTCTTGTAAGTCAGATCCTGCCCACTGTGTCTCTATTCTGTTCCTCTTGCCCACGACACCCTGTGCCCTGTCAGCCTTGGACCCAGGCAGGCTCCAATTCCTCGGCCTAAGATCTCTGAACTAGCTTCCTAACCCATACTAAGTAAACTCCTTAGCATAGATTCCACTGGTTCCTGATCTGACACAGACAAGCCCTCCTACTAACCTGACCAGCCAATCTACTACCCTGGTGCACCAGTCTACTACCCTACAAGAATCTGAAACATGTAGTAATTTATTTTACATACCTGAATAAAAGGCAACCAAGCTACATAAACAATATAAACAGAACCAACATTAAAGTAAACAAAAGCAGATTAGAAGCTCCTACTGGACATATAACCAACAAATAATATCCATATGCCCAAACGGCAATTCAAAAACACAAATAATATGAAAAACCAAGAGAATATGTCCCTAACAAATCCACTAGTACTACAGAAGTGCACTACAATGAGAAGCAACCTGAGGAAACCCAGGATTTAGAATTTAAACGAATAATCATAAGCATGGTTGGAGAACTTAAAGAAAGCACAAACAAATCAAGGAACTCAAAGAGGAAAGGTTCAAACTTATGATGGAAGCCCAAAAATGTACAAATATGAGAATTAATGAAATATCAAAAACAATTCATAACTTGAAAAGTGAATTCACAAAAGAGATAGAAATAGTGAAGAAAACCGAAATGGAAATGAACATGGCATTGAAAAATCAATAAACCAATTAGAAACAACAGGATAAAGCTTCATGAGCAGAATGAATGAAATGGAAAAGAGGATATCAAGACATGATGATAAAGTTGAACATTTGGACTCCTTCAGCAAAGACTATGTAAAAATAAAAAACAGACAAAAAAAATCACAGGGATGGAATACTCAGGAAATGTGGGACAACATGAAAAGGCCAAATCTATGAATTATAGTCATACAGGAAGGAGAAGAATATCAGTAAACTGATACTGAACAGATCTTCAATAGGATTATAGAAGAAAACTTCCCTAAATTAAGGAAAGACTTATCCATAGAAATTCGAGAAACACATAGAATACCAGTTAGACATGACCAGAAACTCCCTACAGCATAACATAGTAAAAACATTAAATGAAAAGAACAAACAGAGGGTACTGAAAGCTTCTAGAGAAAAACAATTTACATATAAAGGAAAACCCATCAAAATTACAGTTAGCTTTTCAATGCAAACTATGAAAGCCAGAAAAGCCTGGACCAAAGTATTCCCAGTTCTAAACAACCGTGAATGCCAACCGTGAATACTTTATCCAGAAAAACTATCATGGTGGAAAGAGAATGGAAATTTTTTCATGACACAAATTGGCTAAAAGAATTCATGTCCACCAAACCAGTCATGCAGAGAATACTTGAAGCAATACAAAGGACCGAAGAAAGGAATGAGTATACCCAAGATGCTACAGAAAGAAAACAAAGAAAGGCATTATAATAATAGAAAGATAACATAGGGCCACAAACACAAATTAAGATGACAGCATCCAATACACATCTTTAAATAATGCCACAAAATATCAATGGCCTCAACTCTCCTATCAAAAGACACAGGCTAATGGAATGGATCAAGAAAGAAAATCTATCTTTTTGTTGCCTTCAAGAAACTCATCTTGCCTTCAAGGACAGACACTATCTTAGGATGAAAGGAAGAAAAAAATTATTCCAAGCAAATGGTCCTAAGAAGCAAGAATGTGTTGCAATTCTAATATCTGACAAAATAAACTTAAAACTTGTCAGAAGAGATAGAGGGTTACTTGATTCTAATCAAAGGAACAATTGACCATGAAGATATTACAATCATGAACATATATACACCAAACTCTGGTGCCCCAATTTCATAAAACAGTACTCCAGGACTATAAAATAGAGATTAGCCCCACCTTAGTAATAGTAGGTGTCTTTAATACCCTACTATCTTCAATAGGCATGTCAACTGGACAATAATAGAGAGCCATCTGAATTAAATGACATGTTACATGAAATGGACCTAATAGGCACCTACAGAATATTCTACCCAAGCACCAAAGAATATACTTTCTACTCAGCAGCCCATGCAAGTTTTTCTAAAATTGATCCCATTCTGAGCCACCAAACAAATATCAACAAACACAAAAAATGAAATAACTGTATGCATTCTGTCAGATCACAGTGCGATAAACACTGTGATCAACAGCAAAAGAAGCTCTAGTAACTACATGAACTCATGGAGATTAAACAACATATTCCTGAATGATGAATTAGTCAAAGAAGAAATTAAGAGAGAAATAAAAGCATTCCTGGAACTAAATAAAAATGAGAATACAACACAACAAAACTTCTGGGACATCTTATAAAGCAGTCATGAGAGGGACGCTTATAGCTCTTAGGGCTTACATTAAAAACTTAGAAAGAGCACATGTAAATGACAGTAGCACACGTCAAGATTCAGGAAAGGCAATTACAAATCAATCTCCATCCTAGTAGACTAGAAGAAATTTTTTTAAATGAGAGCAGAACTTAAAGAAATATAAACAAATTAAACAATACAAAAAAATGAATGAATCTAAGAACTGGTTCTTTGAAAGATTAAACAACATAGACAGACCCTTAGCCCAGTTAACTAAAAGAAAGAAAGAGCAAATCCAAATCAACAAAATCAGAGGAAAGAGGAAACATCACAATAGATACAAAAAAATAAATAAATCCAGAACATTGTAAGGGAATACTTTAAAAATCTATACTCTATTAAATTCAAGAATCTAAACGAAATGAATGAATTTTTAACATCATAAACACCACTAAATTTAAACCAAGAAGAGATCAACAACATAAACAGACCCATAACAAATAAGGGAAATGGAAACAGCAAAAAAGACCCCAGATAGCCAAAAAAAACCTGCCAACAGAAAAAAAGCCCAGGCCCAGATGAATTCACAGCAGAATTCTGCCAGATATTCAAGGAACATCTACAATCAATACTACTAAAATTAGTCAAAAGGAGCGAAACAGAGGGAGAACTCCCAAACTTCTTCTATGAAGACAGTATCACTCTAATACCAAAACCAGGTAAAGTTACAAAAAAGAAAACTATAGACCCATAGCCTTAATGAACATAGTTGCAAAATTATTCATCAAAATACTAGCAAACCGCATACAGACACACATCCACCAAGATCAATACGGCTTTATCCCAGAGATGCAGGGATGGTTCAATATAGGTAAGTCAATAAATACAATAAAACATAAATATGGACCTAAAGACAAAAAACACATGGTCATCTCAATAGATGCAGAAAAGACCTTTGACGAAATCCAACAGTCATTCATGTGGAAAGTCCTAGAAGGAATTAGTCTGGAGGGAACATGTTTCAGCATAATTAAAGCTATATACAAAATACCCATAGCCAATATCATTAAATGGAAAAAAATTGGAAACATTCCCATTAAAATCAGGAACCAGACAGGGTTGTCCACTATCTCCACTCCTTTTCAATATAGTGTTTGATTTGTTGTCTTTTTTCAGCATTTTGAGACAGGGTCTCCCTGTAGTCTTAGCTGCCTGGAACTCACCATGTCTGGCCTTGAACTTACAGAGATCTGCCTGCCTCTACCTCCCAAGTGCTGGGATTAAAGGCATGCACCACCATGCCCTGCTCAATACAGAGCTTGAAACTCTTGCAAGAGCAATAAAACAAGAGAAAGAAATTAAAGGAATGCTATTGGAAAAGGACAAATTATCTGTTTGCAGATGATATGAAATTATTCATAAGAGAGTCCAAAAATTCCTCTAGAAAGCTGTTAGAAATGACTAATGCTTTCAATAAAATGGCAGGTAACAAAATCAACCTACAAAAATCAATAGGCTTTCTACACACCAATAATAACAAGCAATTCAAGGAAAAAGTATTCAAGGAAACCCTCCCATTCAAAATAGCTTCAAGAAAATAAAATATTTAGGAATAAACCCAACCAAAGACATTAAAGATCTCTACAATGAAAATTTCAAATCTCTAAAGAAAGATAGAGAAAGACACTAGGAAATGGAAAGACCTACCATGCTCATGGATTGGTAGAATCAATATTGTGAAAATCACCATCTTAAAAAAAGCAATTCATAAATTCAATGTAATACCAATCAAAATACCCAAAATATTCTTCCCAGAACTTGAAAAAAACTATCCTAAAATTCATATGGAATCATAAAAGACCCCAGAAAACCAAAGCAATTTTGGGCAAAATGAATAATACGGGGGGAATCACCATACCAAATTTCACATTATATTACAGAGATATAGTCATAAAAACAGCATGGTACAGGCACAAAAATATAGACATGTAGATCAATGGATCATGATAGAAGACCCAAACATGAGTACAAGCAATTTCAGCCACATGATATTTGACAAAGTTGCCAAGAATACACAATGGAGGAAAGACAGCATCTTCAACAAATGGTGTCAGCAAAACTGGATCTCCACCTGCAGAAGTGTGAAATTGAACCCTTATCTTGCACCCTGCACAGAAGTCAACTCCAAATGGTTCAAAGACCTCAATGTAAAACATGAGAATTTTGGACTGCTAGAAGAAAACATATGCAATACCCTCCAAGATATAGGCATAGTAAAGGACTTTCTAAGTTGGATACCATCTGCTCGGGCATTAAGGTCAACAATCAATAAGTGGGACCTCATTAAACTACAAAGCTTCTTTACAGAAAAAGAAACAACCAAGGAAGGGAAGAGGAAACCCACTGAGTGGGAGAAAATCTTTACCAGCTACACATCTAAGAGAGGGTTAATATCCAGAAAACACAACTCAAAAAAGAAAGAAAGAAGATAATAAACTACCCAATAAAAAGATGGTCTATAGACTGAATAGAGAGTTCTAAAAGGAAGAAATAAAAATGGCTAAGAAGCACCTTAAAAAGTGCTCATCATCCTTAGTAGTTAGGGAAATGCAAATAAAAACAAAAATTCCATTTTACCCCAGACTGGAAATGATCAAGAAATTGAAAGACTCGAAACGCTTGTGGAGCAGGTATTAAATCCAACAAGAACACAGTTACTCCCTTGACATCCATGCCACTGTTGCACTGGTGGGCTTATCTTGCCAAGCTGGTTGTTGCTGTAGCTTACAAAGTTCACAGCTGGTTATGGTTGATGATTACCTTCTTCGTCTAGTACCATGAAAAGCTCCTTAAGTCGCTGTGAAAACTAGGCTGTACAAATGAAGCTTTTTTTTTCATTCTATGTGACACAAAAATTATACAGGTTATGGGTTACAAGTTGATGTATCTACATGTATACATAGGGTGCATCAAATTAGGACAATTATATTATTCATTACTTTCAACATTTGTCATTTTTCTATAGTAATGGCACTCAAATTTTCCCTCCTACACATTTTGAAATATATATTATATAATTTTAGTCCAATGTCATAACTTAAAATGGGTATATACAAAAGAATGAATAAATCAAGCTAATTTGCATACTTATGTCCTCATCTACTTAGGATTTTTTGATAAAACATTTAAAATCTACACTTTCCACAGTTTCAAAATACTCAACTCATTATTATTAATTATGGTCACCATACTATACAAACCTATTCTTCCTATAAAATTAAACTCTACGTCCTTTGACTAATACCTCTTCTACTCACCTCAGACTCTGGTTTTAATCATCCTATTCTTTATTTCTACGAGTTTGATTTTTTTAGATTCCTCATACTTGTGAGATACACAGTAAATGATTTCTGTGCCTGGATAATTTTAATTAATATAATGACCTCCAAATTCATCCTTGTTACAGCAGATAGCTACAGTTAAATGGATCCATATCTGGGTTATCTTTTCTATTCCACTGATCTCAATATATTTGGTTTTTTTGTTGTTTAGTTTTGTCAATCCCATGCTAATTCCTATGGCTCTTTTGAATAACTTGAAATCAGAAAAGTATTTCCTCTAGCAGTCATTTTGTTCAGGATTGCTTTAGCAATTCTGTGCCTCCGTACAAATTTTAAGATTGGCTTTTTAATGTCTCTGATATATAACCCTGGAATTTTGATTGGTATTACATTGAATTTGTACATTTCTTTTGGTAGGATGGCCATATTCACAATATGAATTTTTCCAATCCATTAGCAAAGGAAGTCTTTCTATGTGGTTGTCAGGAGGAACCAATGATTTAATTTCATTGGATTAACTTGAATATCAGATTTACTTTATGCCCTCCTAGCCTACAGCACTTTAAGTGGAATTGTGATCTGAATACTCAGGGTGTCTAAATTATCACCTAAACATCATCTCAGACAAAAGACAATAAATGAGCAAAGAGGGAACTAGGGAGGCAGAGACAGGCACATCTCTGGAGCTTGGGAGCCAACCAGCCTAGCAAAATTGATGAGATTCAGGTTTAGTGAGAGACCTTGTCTGAAAAAACAAACAGAAAAAAGAAAGAAATGTGAGACAGTTGAGGATGACACCAGATATCAAGGCCTCCACACACACACAGGCACTCATGTTCAGGTAAGTGTGCACGCACCCACATGTGCGTGTGCGAATATACACATATTCATGTTCATGCACATATACACAGCAATGAACATATAACTGTGAACCTAATATGCTCTTCTTCATATCACAGGATCCAGAAGCCATTGGCAGATTCAATGTTGAAATGGCTTTAAATAGTGTTAAGGTAGCTTTGAAGAACAGTAGCATGACTAGATTAGAAGAGTCTTCCAAGACGATCGATGTATAATTTGAACCAACAGTGATCATATGCTGTTCTGGCTAGGATATTCCGGTCTGAGATCCAAAGAAAAGGAAGCAGAAGTAGACTTTATCACAACTACTTGAAGAAAGTCTACTGGGAGGGGTTGTGTCTCCTGTCACTTCAAATTTAAAACTTATGAACATTGCATTCTCTGTCTGAGGGCATTCTCTGCCACCCCTGTGGCAGTCCTAAAGTGTCCGGTAATTAGCAACCCCCAAGAGCCTCCTCAGAGCTAACCCCCCCAGAAAAACAAGGAAGATGGGATAGTTATAGATCAATATTCTCATCTTTCTTGTTTCTCAGGTGGGTTATCTCTGAGATAAGTGTTTTATATAGATTCCCAATACTCTCAACTAATTCTAAACGTCATGCTAGTAGTTACCTTTCTTGACCACCTTCCTCTTTCTGTGTCATTTCCTCATTTTATACTCCCCTCCCAAACAAAAATTCAAACCTGAATCTTAGCTCAGGCTGTGCTTCTAAGTAATACAGGCTGAGAAATCGCACGTTGAGAAGGATCCTTTGAGACCTGGACAATGATGCCTAGAGAACGACAGGTGGCAGCATACCCCCATACAAAAATATCAGCTAATTCTCCCAACAGGAAATCCCAAACAGGAAACTTAGAATGTAATCACCAACATTCAGACCTTGCCACAGTCTCCCCTTTTTCTGGGGAGTTCCAAATATCCTAATTGTGAATTCTGCTACCAACTTAGAGCAGGATTATTGAATCAAAAATATTCCCTTAAAAACTTCAAATGCATCATCACACCTACGATTTACTTATGAAACTATCAAGTAGAAAAGTTCACTTTTTGTAGGCAGGTCACAGGGGTTTCATCATGGTACCTCATCCCAACACCCACAGTCCCTCCTCTATACTCAAAACAAATATCTTCAGAATAAAATGATATTATGCAGAGGTCCCATGTAAACTCAAACCAGAAAAAATAAATCCCAGCATAGACATGAGGAAGTGCATTAGAAACCCCAACCCCACCTAAGGAAATTGTGAAAACAGATGGCTACTGGGAGGGCTATAGATAGTCTCTTTCAAGCATGGGACTTTTGGTAGATTAACCAGGCTTCATCAAGAACATTTGGAGACAGAAATTAGACTCTCTCTCTCTCTCTCTCTCTCTCTCTCTCTCTCTATATATATATATATATATATATATATATATACACATATATGTGTGTGTA
>NW_008340932.1:1055230-1064668 GCF_000622305.1 Nannospalax galili
AGGGAGAGAATCTAAATACCATTAAATCATATTGTATGAAAATTTCAAAAATTCAATTAAGAAATGAATGGTGAATATTACAAATAAAAAAATAAAACATCTAAACCACTTGTAAGGTATGTTAGAATTGTCTCTTCTTATAGCAAAAATGTGAGCAAAAAAGTAATTGAAAACCAATTCACTTTTAAAAGAATTCTTTTATGATATTGGACAGGAAAAGATTAAAGAATTATCTCATCTGACTGAGCAGTAGAAGTGGGGTTTGCAGAATGGGACCATGAAAAATTCAAAATAAAGCTCTAGGACGAGAGAACAGGATAAGGGTGAGGTGAATATCTAAGCAGAGCATCGGAATATCCTGTAGTGTTATTCCTACTGCTGCTGGATCAGCTGCTACAAAACATTCAAATGACAGAAGTAGCTCCCAGATCCACTTCCACGCCCACAAAGCAGTCTTCACGTTTCCCCCACATCCACAGAGGTTTTCTCCAGAAATCCAGAAGGAATTAGGTTCGTGCACGTTTCCGTAGCTGTGGAAACTACATGCTTAATGGTACCTGCCACTCCGTCTCCATGAATTACTCCCTTAAATGGTTTTGGGGCAGTAGGCTTTCAGGCACCATTATCTTATGATATTCTTTGCTTAACTCGGCAACCATAAATCCAATTTCCCATGAGATGAGAGATTCTGTACTTCCTGAAAATATAACTAAGTTCTAAAGTTCTTCAAACTAAATATTTTTGCAAGATCTTTTGACAACCATTAACTTCCTTTTATAATGCCTACAGTTTTGGAGACTGACCTTTAAAACATCAAGTTATTGGCTTTGGAGGACATTTAACTCACTTGTATATTTGATGTAATTGATTTCCTCTGCAGAAATGGAAACGTAGATCACCTGCCTTTTTCACAGACTTTGTGGAAAACTATTAATTTGACATTTCCTTGTAGTCTTTTTCTGATTCATGTGGGCAGTCAGACAGTTGGGTCATATCAGAATGAATATCAAGGTAACTTTGTGAAAAATAGTCCAAAAGGAAGGAAACTTGGTGTAATATTGTTTTATGCCAAATAAAATGTCAGCTAGAAATGTCACATATGATTTGCTAATCCACCATGTCATGGCTCTTTCTTCCCATTTGGCAAGACAATGAAAGGTGATTAATCTTAACAATTTCACACAAATCCTTTCCCTTTCTAGTCAAGTATCTCTGGATGATTGGCTTATTCATGCTTGCACACACAAAAAGAATTTAAGAAAATGACACTTGTGCCATTGATTGATTCTATCATCATAGAATCCAACCCTTTTATTTCACAAATAGATAACTGAAGGTTTCACGTATTCACCCGGACTCACAGTCACATACAACTGCTTGGTGGCAGAGCTCCAAGCTGTCATAGTAGACACTGACAATACAATAATAGTAACATTTTTTTGTTCAGAGAGACGATCACAACTTTTGCTAGATAAGTATCCACCAACCTTTACAGGTTCCAAAATGCCTTGATGGTCACAACTATTCACTTCGCCATTTGAAGTTTCTGTGAAAGCCCTTGAGGCTCCCACTTTAAAATATATGTGAACACCTGATCCATGTGACTCACCTCCAGCCTGGAAATTTCTGACATCATGTTTTTAAAACAGCATTGCCTTAGCTGGAGGTTTTAGCCACCTGTTATATTTGGAATGCAAATATGTCTGTGAGATGTTTTACCAGTCAGTCAATATTTGAGTAACTCTTCAGAGTAAACGTACTCTTTTTTTTCTTCTTTTAAAGAGCTATTGGTTAATTCATTGATTTCTTCTATCATGAGTTTAATGAACATCTGCTCTTAACAGAGATTTCCTGAGAGTTGGAAATGAATTAAACAAATCCTCTGTCTTCACAGATCTCACAGGGCCTTAAACAATAAGAATGATGTACCAAAGCAGTCTTATGAAAATGTGTTTAGGGGCTTAGGAGATGGCTCCTTGGGTAAAATAAGGACCTGAGTCCAGATTCCCAGCACCCATGTAAAAACCCAGGTGCGTATATTCCCAGTGCTAAGGAGGCAGAGACATGAGACTCCCTATCTCTAAGCTCACTGGCCAGTCACTTTAGCCAAAACAGTGAGCTCCCAGTTCAGTGAGAGAACACGTCTCACAAAACAGAAAAGTGAAGCATGATAGAAGGAGACACCGAACGTTGACCTCTGGCCTCACACACACCCACACTCACATGTGAGCATGTGCATACATGTACATATATGTTTACGCACTCCACACATACACACATGCAAACACACACATGCATACACGTATATTTTTGTTGCTGCAGAAAAAATGTTAAATTATTTTATTTAATGGTGATGGAGAAGGCCAAGTAGGAAGGTTTCTAAAATATTCTGAAGACAAAATTAGATAAGATCAGAAAAGATTATGAGGAAATTCTATATCTAAGGTACATGAGGAGAAAGGGAAAGCAAATAGAATAATGGTACCATATTCCAGAAAGAATATGAAAGTAAGATGATGCATCAGTTTTGCAGTTAGAAATGACTCATGAGATGCCAAGGGTACAGTCATAACAACAGAAGGGACACAAAGGGAAAAGGGATGCACAAACAAATCTCAGAGAGGTCCAACACTTCCACACCCAACTTCCAGAACCCATTCTCAATGGATTGGATGTACTTTGTATCTAAGACAAGAAAAAGCAAGACACACAAAGGTAACTTACACTCAGAAGAGCCACAGCCTTTTCCGGAGAAGAATATGCTTTAACTCTCTGCTCCAATAGCTACATACAAAACTAGGCTGCATGACCAGGCATAATAGAAGCAAATAAGGGAACCAAGCTGGATCCAGGTTCAAACCACACATCTGTCTTCTTGTAAACTAAGCTAATAAGCTGTAAGTTATTCATCTATTCTCTCTCAGATCTTAGCATAGAAATAACTAGTTAGTTGATTTCATTCTAGTTTGGCCAGTGATCATCTCTGAAAATAAGTATAGGATTGTAACACGCCTGACAAGATTGTTTGTATTTTTATACATATAGGCTGTACTTTCCCCAGTCAGAAGAGGAAATGAAAGTTCAAGCAGTTAAAGGAATAATGGGAAAATATATTTTGTCTCCACTCCCACCGTTTGTCCCTTCATTTCCCCCATTCCAGTATTCCCCTTTCGGTCTTTTGGGGGTCCCAGAAGATGTCTGAATGCACCTTGGTTATGGGAGTCTGAGTTGATTTTGCTCCCCATTCTTCCCATTAGGACCAGACTTCACTGGGACAACCACTGGTGCATCCTACTCATAGATGAACACGCTTGTCTCTGCTACTGGTGCTGATGGATCCTCTCTCCCACTTCCATGGTTGTGCTGCTCTCGGATACAAGGGGGAGAATCGTTATCACCCTGCCCACCACTGATAGAAACTTTTTATTTTCTGACTTAAGTTTAAGGCTGGATACTCTGGGCTTTGGCTACTAAGGTAGAATAGATCATCTATGAAGCTTTGAAGATGTGGCTATAATTTATTTTCTACTCAGATTTTGGAGACTCGCATCTTTCCACTGGCACACAGATATGTCTCTGTCTGATGTTCTTGCAAGGGCCTCTCCTGAGGAATCTGCCGAACTCAGATGCATTAAAAATTACTGCTTTTCTGAAATACTGACTCACTCATCTAGAAACAAGGTTAACCAGTATGTACTGTAACTACAATTTGTATGAAAAGTTAGCAAATCAGGTCCCAACTTGAAAAACCACTACAGCATGCCATTCTCCAACCACAAAAAAAAAATAGTACTTAGAAGTTCTTAAGTAAGTAATTTGAGATTGTGACTGAGCAGCATAGTCAGTACTTATTAAATGGTGTTCAAAATTATCCCCATGCCAAAGAGTCAACTTTTAATTGACTGTAAATGTAACTTTGGAGTACATAAGGGGAATGGCATGCACAACAGGATGCAGAACTGAGGAATGAAACTCAAAGAGTGCTCCTGGGAGCAGAGATAAACAAAGGCATCCCCACCCACTGCCAGGCTGAGAATACCTTAGAGACTGCACATCCTCCCAGCACAGCACAGGAGGCCATAAAGGTAATAGTCACAGCTTCACAGCAATGTGCACCCACCCTCTTACTAATTAGAAAACTCAGAGACGTGTTCTAAATCTTGGTACTCTGAGAGGAATGTGGTAACTAATTTCCTTTTGATTCCCATCAAAGAATCTGGTCATAGACCGAGAGATTACATTCTAATTCTAATGACTTTAATCCTGAAAAAGTCAAGCTTAAGGCTTTCTCAAAGAGTGTGATGCATTTAGCCCAGCAACAATCTAGAACCATGAGGGATGAGGATACTTCGGTCAAAAGTGACAGAAACAGGCTGGAGAGATGGCTCAGCAGTTAAGAGCACTGACTGTTCTTGCAGAGGACCTGGGTTCAATTCCCAGCACCCACATGGTGGCTAACAACAATCCATAAGAATCGGATGCTCTCTTCTGACCTCCATGGGCATTGCACAATACAGGTGTGCTTTCATGCAGGCAATACGCTTATACATATAAAATAAAAATAATAAATACAATATTTTTAAGTGACAGGAACAAACTGAACATGGATGCCACTCCACAAGAATATGTGATGGTAATGCTAAGTGTTTCATAGACAAAGAAAGTCACTATATCTAGATTTACAGGCTTCTCTCCTTGGCTCCCTGTTCCAGGACAAACACTTAACCATCACCTACTTGGTGTCCTCCTTTCCTTCTTCTCCAAAGAGAAAGTTCAGGAATGATGTGAACAGACAGAACTTCATGAGAACTGTCTGCTGTCTCCAGGGAAATGGAAGCAGGCAATGTCTAAGACATCAGAGCAGCTCACCATGAAGAAGTAATGAAGCAGAGAGGGGAGGAGCAGGAGAAAAAACAACAGCAAAAAAAGAGGCTGGGAACAGCATGCCAACACGAGAAGGCAAATTCTCAAACAGGAAGCTAGAGATTATTTATGGCTAAAAAAATAGAAAAAGACCAGAGGAAAACATGAACTTTCAATTTAATTTTAATAAGCATTTGATAAAAGGCAAGAGATTTAGATAATCTGAAGAAAAATCACAGTATATACCACTCTTTTTGTTACATTTTAAAAGTATTTGTTGTATTTGACAATGAGATTAATAAACTTTGGAAACAAAAATATTAAGTACAAGTCATCAGATCCACTGCATATACATTGGTAAGCAAGTACCAAAAGTTTTTTGGTTGATTGGAAGCTAAAACAGGAGTGTTAACTGTGCTTTTCATGATGAACTCCTCTTCCCTAGTATGAAATAAAAGTCAGCATATGCCCCCCTGTGGCACATACCCTAAGGACTCTATATCTTACCACAGACATACTTGCACATCTATATTTATTACTGCATTAGTCACAATAGCAGGAAAATGAAACCAGCCTATATGTCCATCAATAGATGAATGGATAATGAAAATGCGTTACATGTACACAGTGGAATTTTATTCACCTGCAGAGAAAAATGAAATTATGAAATGTTCAAGAAAATGGATAGATTTGAAAGTATTATATTGAGGTGAGCCAGAATTAGAAAGATAGATATTGTATATTGTCTCTCATAAGCAGATCATAGTGTTATAGATATATATTTGTTTTATATATATTATTTATTATATTATATTATATTAATGAGTGTGAATGTGGATATCGGCTATGAAACCTGAAAGGGAAGCACGATAAGGAAGATGAGGTATAGAGGAAGGGGGAAGGCAATAGAACTCATGGGACATGAACGCAAAAGAGTCTACATGGTGGAAAGGTACGGGGAGGGGGAGGCACATGGGAGAAAGGAGGGAGAGAATCAACAAAAACATCATTTGCTTGAATGCCACAATGAAAAGACTTCATATGCTAATTCAAACATAAATAAAATTTAAAATAAAAACAAGCCTTTGGTAAACGTAATAGAAAAGAAATTATTTCTTTCTTTGAAAGCTGTCATTTTTATTACAATGTAAAGAAAAGAGTCAGCTGTTTACAAAAGATACATTAATGAATGCTAACCTATCAAATGTATTCTACAAACTGATTTACAAGCATGATTTGAAGTGTCAGGGTGACAAGTGGCAACCTTCAGAAGAGCTCCTGTCCCTGTGGTCCTCGGTCCCAGTTCTATGAAGGCTTATGATCCTCCACCTTTTTTAAAAAAATTTATTGAGTTTTTGTAACTTCATACAACAGTTCTTAATCAAATTTAGACATCCCCCAACCATGCCCCCCATCCCCCTACACACACAGGATCTCATGTATTCCACCATACATGTTAAATCCTATCTAGTCAAGCATCTGTACCCAGATGTCCTTCAGCATAAATTCATCCACTTTTGGAATCTAGTCAGCCCATCTAGAGATCATATATGACCTTCCATTTTATACTCCCCAAAGAACTGATCCTTGGACAGTTGTCTCAGATTCATTCTCTGCAGAAATTTTCTTAAAACATGAGTTATTGTCTCACTGTCTATATGAGAAGTCCATCTAGTTATCAAGTGAGCCAAGCCCTTTGCCCATAATTCATGAAGTCTTGTTATTTTACAAACACTGCTTTTGGGGGTGAGGAATAAGTGGTTGTTATATAACTCTCCACATGGAGGGGAAAGGTGGGAATGGAGTCTAACCCATAACTAAAAGCTAGTGGCACGTGACAGCTGCTGGGTGAGGACGAGTCAGTTTTCTTTAAAGCTGTGACCTCTGGTAGGTCAACAAGTAATCAAGGCTAGTTCCACACCCAAGAATATTTGGCCAACACAAATTAGACTAGATGGGGGAAAATATGAATATAGGTGGGTGGGGTCGTGCGAATGGATCTGGGAGGACTTCAGGGAAGAGGGAATATGTTCAAAACCTATTTTATGAAATTCTCGAAGAATTAGCTTTCAAAAGAAAAGAAAATATGAAGAAAGCCAGGCTCTGATTTCAAATGTGGAAATGGAGAATATTAAAATGCTAGAAACTAGTGGTTCTCAGAGTGAAAAGCAAAATTTGCTTAGATGTTACATTTATAATAACATCTTACATTTATAAGACAATGGTCTTCAAATTATTTTTACACAGGGATAGGAGAATTTAATAAAACGATGTCAGTAAATGTGTCAGTGGAAAAGCTTACTCAAGCAACAGACAAAAGAATAATAAAACCTGAAGAAATGGTTTGCTTTCCTCATGAGGCTAGACACAGGGAATTCCTCTTCAACAAAGGGACTTGTAAGTCCTTAATTTCAAATTCAATAGGAAAGACACTGGTAATTCCGCCTATGCAAACTTGACTACTGAGCACAGGTTTCCCTCTGAATAGAGAGGAGAACTGAAGAAGAAGGAGGAGGAGGAGGGGGGAGGAAGAGGAGGGGGGCAAAATAATTGTTTAACAAATATAAAATACATCTATCCTCAATGAAAATGCTTCAGTACAAAGATATCCCAGGAGAAATTAACTTCTGGATTTAAAGGTTGAAATTCATTCCTCATCTCTGAGGGCAGTGCTGTACATTATTAAGGTGGATTTTTCTACCATTAAGAAATCCTCAATGGCTGAAAAGATAGTTCAATCTGTAGATTCTTTGCTGTGTATGGAGACCTGAGTTCCATCACAGGAACACATGTAAAAATCTGTTTGCAGTGGCTCACCCTTGTAATACCAACCCTAGGAGGGCAGAGAGAGGAGAATCACTGGAGCTCTCAAGCCAACCAGCATAGCCCACCTGGTGATAGCCATGTCCCAGAGAAAGACCTCATCTCAAAACAACAAAAAACAAGGTATGGGACCAGGGAGAGGACTCAGTCAGTAAAGTGGTTGCCAAGCAAGCCTAAGGTTGAGTACACACATAAAAAGCCAGGATGAGTAGTGCATGTTTGTAATCCCAGCACTGGGGAAGCAGAGAAAGGAAGATCCCCAGAGATTGCTGATTAGCCTGTTTGGTCAAACTGGTGATCTCCTGGCCTAGTGAGAGACCTTGTCTCAAAAAAGTAAGGTAGCGGGACTGGAGAGATGGCTCAGCAGTTAAGAGCATTGGCTGTTCTTGGAGAAGACCAGGGTTTGATTCCCAGCATCTACATAGTGACTAACAACTGGCAGTAACTCCAGTTCCAGGAAAATCCAACGACCTCTTCTGACCTCTTCTGGCATTGTACGACATGGGTGCACTCGCACACATGCAGGCAATGCATTCATACACATAAAATAATAAAATATTTTAAAAATAAAACAAAAGAATAATAATAATAAATAAGATAGAGTAGCACTTGTGTGTATGTTCATTCAATTGGTGGACAAAGGCATGAAAGACAGACATGAAAACAAAATCCCAGCATAGATAAGCAGAAGTGGGTAAGAAATCCCAACCCAACCTAAGAAACTTTCAGCAATTGATGGCTGCTGGGAGGGGGAAAGACAGTGTCTTACAGGGTTGTGACTTTTGGTGGGCCCAGTGGATGGATCCACAGTGAAGGACATTGGGGCACACAAATCATACACACACACACACACACACACACACACACACACACACGAGTTCATTAAATTAGGCAGGGACAGTGGGTGGAGGTGCAGAGAGGGGAGTGGATATAAATGTCATCAAAATATATTGTATGAAAATTGCAAATATTTAATTTTAAAATGCAAAAAATAATAAAAAAAAAAATCCTCAGGTTTGGAGAGATGGTTCAGTGGTTAAGAACACTGACTTCCCTTACAGAAAAATTTGCTTCCTAGCACCTACATTTCAGCTAAAAACCATCTGTAACCCCAATTCCAAAAGATCCAACACCCTTTTCTGGCCACCATAGGCACTGCATACATGTGGTATGCACATGCAGACAAAACACTCAAACACATAAAATAAAAATAGCAAAAAAAAAATCCTTTTTTGCAATCCAGAACTCATTGTTTGGTATGGGTTTTGATACATATAAGAAGAAATATGACACACACAAAAAATTAAGGTGGAGAGCAATTGTGGATGAGACATTTGATGTTAACCTCTGGGCTCCACCTTCATATTCACACAAAGATGGACACACACACACACACACACACATCAGAAAGGTGAGTGACTTCTGAGGAAGAATGCTCATGGTTGACCCCTGACTTCCACATACATGTCCACACATGTATACATACCTGCATACATGAACATGCATGAACACACAAAAAAAGAGAAAGAAAACCCCAAGACAATGAGAAATAATGAGAGTAGCTTACCTACAGAAAATATCCACACACACATATGTATAGATGGATGGATTGATGTATGGATGGATGGATAGACAGATGATAGATGATAGACAGGTAGGTAGATAAATGATAGATAGATAGATGATAGATAGATAGATAGATAGATAGATGGATAGATAGATAGATAGATAGATGATAGATAGATAAATAGA
>NW_008340932.1:1065220-1069523 GCF_000622305.1 Nannospalax galili
GATAGATAGATACATACATACATACATACATACATACATACATACATAGACAAAGTAATAGATAAGAAAAGGGAAAGAAAGAACGACTTGGGTAATGCCTCGTAATAAACTACTGTGTTTTGGGGTTATTTTACTCTTTTATTCATAGACTTATATGTCTCCAATGGAGCCAAAACCAGTTGATAAAAGGGGACCAAAAAACTCAGGAAATAAAAATAAAAGTAACTCTAAGTAAGCAAAAAATACTTAGCATTTTTTTTTCATATTTTTACTGAATTTTTTAGAATTTCATATAATATACCTTGATCATATTCAGACCCCCTCCCAAGCTGTACCCCCCTACTACCCCTCCCCTCAATTTCATGTTCTCTCTTGTGTATGCAAATTAAGTTCTCTATTACTTTTTTAAAGGCCTATTGAGTCTAACTTATGCCCCCAAACATCCTTCTGTTTGGGTCCATCCCTTGGAGCCTGATCAATTTACTCAACATCACATCCATAAAGAAAACTGAATACCTAACATTTTCATAAAATACAAACTTGGACTGCACTGAAACAAGATTTCTCACCTGCTTGAATCTAAGCATTCAAAGTGTAGCATGTTAGCTCCAGGGGAAGCTATAGCGAGCAGGCTTTCTTGTGTTGCTAGTGATCACATAGCTTTTCAACCTGCATAGAATGCACTTGACAGATTAGTGGATAAAAATATGAAAGAAATTATTTCACTTGCAACAACATGGGTATGGATAGACCTGGAGGATACAAATTAAGTAAAATAAGACACAGAAAGGTAAACACTTTCATTTTCATGTAGAATATAAAATAGCCTGAGTCACACAAGTGCATAGTGGAATGATGCTGGGGGAAGGGAAAATGAGAAGATGATTAAGGATAATAAGTTTCAGCTCTGCAGGGTAAATACCTTCTGGACACTATTCAGCATAGTGCCTGTAACTGACAAGTCTGTACTATGCAAAGAGCATTGTATTAGTTACTTTTTCTTGTTTCTGTGATTAAAAAAAAAAAACACCCTGACAGAAGCAAGTAAAGGGGAAAAAACTTTGTTTTGGCTACAGTTTGGGGGATACAATCAGTCACGGTGGGAAAGGCATGACTGTGCTTGAGGTGACGGGTCACACTGCATCCACAGTCAGGAGGCAGAAAGTGATGAGTTCCAATGTTTAGCTAGCTTTCTTCTTCTTATGCAGTCCAGGACTCCAAGCCACTGAATAGAGCCACCCACAGTTATGATGAATCTTCCCATCTTAGTTAATTTAATCTAGAAAATCCTTGATAACATGTCAAGGCTAACCTGAAATAGTTCCTCATACGTGTGCCTGGAGACTTGTCTCCTAGGTGATTCTAGATCCTGTCAAATTGGCAACCAATATTGACTACCACAAGCACAAATGTTATGTTAACTGTTTTCACCACAAAGTAGTAGCAGTAATAGCAATAATTAATAAATAATAATAATAATAATAAATGGTAGAAACAAGAGTTGGACTGGAGAGATTACTCAGTGGTTACGAGCATTGGCTTCTCTTATAAAGGACCTGGGTTCAATTCTGAGCACCCACAGGGTAGCTAACAACTGTCTGTAACTCCAGTTCCAGGGGAATCCAACACCCTCTTCTGACCTCCACAGGCATTTCATGACACAGGTGTACTTACGTACGTGCAGGCAATACACTCGTGCATACATATAAAATAAAAATAAATATTTTTTAAAAGGAAACAAGATTTATCTTTGATAGATTTGATAGACATTCCTATGGCCTAAAATATAATTCCAAACTCACTGGTATATATATTATATTTCTAGACGTTTCAAATATAAGTTTTGCCTCAATGAAGTGGCTTAGAAAATTTATACATGTACATGTTCACATTGATATTCTACTTCTGGAAACTTATGTGACCTTCTGGTACACACAAAATGACTTTTGTCAGTCATATAGTGTTGTTTCTAACAGAAAATATTAGAAGTTTGTCAAATGTTCGTCAATGAAGTGATAATGGAGTTTATTACAGTAAAAATTAATGAAGCTCTCTACATATATCTAAAAATATATCAGGATATAGTAACAAAGGCAAAGCAAAGTACTACAAAAGTATTACTTATGTAAGAGGCAAAGTAAGAAAACAAGTAATTCTTGTTTATATTAACCTTAAAGAAATATTAGATATGTTCTCAGAACAGTAATATAGATTGTACTGGAGGAAGCAATGAAGTTTATTAAAATGTATACAGTACTGAGGGACTCAAGCGATGGCTCAGTTGGTAAAGTCCTTGCCACATGAGCATGAGGACCTGAGTTGAATCCCCAGCACCCATACAAAAAGCCACAACATGCCTATAATCCTACTACTGACCAGGGAGAGACAGGAGGATCCCTGGGGGTCACTGACAGCCAGTCTAGCTGAGTAGGTTAGCCCTGGGTTTATTTAGTAGAGACCCTGTCTCGAACTATGAGGTGAAGAGGAACTGAGGAAAATGCTCAGGGTTGACCCTTGGCCTCCACTTGCACTAGCACACGTGTACACTTGCAGGCACTTATACAGACATGCACACATATAGACACACACACAAACTGTATACAGTATTTACCTATAGGAATATACACTTTTTTAGGGGGTCTCTTAGTCTCCCTGTAGCCCCAGCTGGCCTGGAACTCACTATGTAGTCCAGGCTGGCCTTGACCTCACAGAGATCCTCCTGCCTCTGCCTCCTGAGTGCTGGGATTAAAGCCACGTGCTACCATGCCCAGCGGAACATACACATTTTAAAGTAAATAAACAAAAAACTGAAAGATTTCCACAATTTTTTCAGTGTTTATTGACACTTATGAAGGAAAACTCAGGAGATGGCACATACATTCTTTTGGTAGAGAACCATTGATCTTTAAGTGATCAAGGTCCGTGGGTGGGTTTTTAGACATCTATGAAACCTTGAAATTGATAACAACTGTTAATACTCTTTGCATCCTTGCATGTTTCGGAGGCAATTGTCCATAGCTTATACCTGATTATCAAAGTCCCAAAACAAGTCAGAAATTAGAGAGTTCAGGAAAACTTCTAGACTCCTTCCTGAACATCAAAACATGAGATGACTTGGTAATTATGAATAAGCCTCTGGATTCAAAAGACCAGGATCGCTGTCAAACATTTGAACTCCTGGGCAATTTATTCAAGCTTTCTACCTTCACATCTGTAAACTACAATAGAAAGAAAAAAGTAGTATTTACTTGAGATGATATTGTGGAAATTTTATTAATGTATGAAACATGTTTAACAAAAGATCAGACACATGAGAAGAGCTCAAAATATCACCAATTGTATTAATTGATCTGAATATTGTCACTGGGATTTCTTAGCAAGTTTTGGAAGCTGTCGGAGCTTGCACTGACCTGTGGACTATGTTGAATTTAAGGTACCTGTGAGATACCTAGGTGTAAATATCCAAAGTTTTGGAATGCTGGAAAAGTGTTCTGCCATGTTATTAAGCTTTGTGTCTTGCCCACACCCACTCCTGAGATGAGTTTGTCTGGTTTCATGCCTTTCCAGGCTTTCCATATGCTGATGACTCAGTTATATTCACCAGGCTCCTACCCCTCCTCCAAACTCATTCCAAGTTCCTACTCAACCAGTCTCTTGGGAGTTTTTTATAAGCATCTCAAAATTAATATGTCCAAAAGTAGACTTCTGAATTCTCTCTTAACCTGATCCACCTACAGCCTTCCAGATTTCATTAAAAGGCTAATAGTAATTTTTTTATAGTTGCCGAAGTCAGAAGGCTTGAAATTCACCCTAATTTTCTTCCTTTACTTTTCAGTCTTTATCCAGTTCATTCATTCACCAATGTTCTCCACTCTCTTACTCTCCCTCTCTTCTCTCTCTCTCTCTCTCTCTCTCTCTCTCTCTCTCTCCCTCTTTCTCTCTCTCTCCCCCCCCAACTGTAATCAAAGCCACTAATATCTCTCTCACTGAAATGAATGCTATTGAACAAGCATATAATAATAGCTTTAACTGAGTTTTCTGATTCTAACTTTACCACAGAGTAATAGAGTCTCAGTACATTGATTAAAATAATCACTGTTTAATAAATCAGACTGGAGCCAGGTGTAGTGGCTCACACCTTTAATCCTACCACTTGGAAGGCAGAAGCAGGTGGATCTCTGTGAGACTGAGGTCAGCCTGTTCTACATACCAAGAGACCCTGTCTCAAAAAGACCAAGAAAAGAAGAAAGAAAGAAAGAAAGAAAGAAAGAAAGAAAGAAAGAAAGAAAGAAAGAAAGAAAGA
>NW_008340932.1:1069584-1070341 GCF_000622305.1 Nannospalax galili
AGGAAGACAGTTCAATTGCATTTAACACACTGAACTCACTGTAGTGGCCCTTGATGCTCAGAAATATATATAATTACAGAAAAATTAAATGCATATTATTTATATATATCTGAAGATAATATAATAGGTTCCTTTTCCCCTGTTACATTTGGAATTTGCTGCCTAATATTCACAGCCTAGATTTTTCAGGGCGATCCTGATAAATCTAGCCTTGGTCTACTTTGCCAGGCCAGTTTCCCTAACCCAAGGTACGGCATGTTGCCCTGGCCATCATTCCTTTCCTCATTCATTCATGCATGCATTCATTTCTCTTTCAATCATACAATAAATTAGGGCATCTGAGACGTTAAGAAGGATCAGTTTATAGAGAGAAGAACTGGTGACGACGCTCAGATCCACTGGTTGCTACCTGCTTTGTGACTTTGAGGTCCTTGTTAACCTCTTTAAGGCTGTTTCTTTATTAGTGTATCAAGGATAACAACATGCCTCACAATATTACACATTTGGTGTAAGAAAATGAGTATAACTGGGCGTGGTGGCACATACCTTTAATCCCAGCTCTCAGGAGGCAGAGGCAGGCAGATCTCTGTGAGTTCAAAGCCAGCCTGGTCCACATACTGAGTTCCAGGACAGCTGGATCTACAGGGAGACCCTGTCTCAAAAGGACCAAAAAAGAAAAGAAAAAAGAAAATGAGTATAAAAAAATCTTGGAGCATCTCAAAGTGCCTTATAAGACATTTTTATCATAACTTTATAT
>NW_008340932.1:1070689-1078369 GCF_000622305.1 Nannospalax galili
CTTCGCGTGTATCAGGTAAGAGCTCAGGACTGAACTGCATATCCATTCTAATCATCAGAAATCCATTTATTTCATGCTGAGAAAGAAAGTCTTAACTGAGGAAAATCACAGGGTTAGTCTCCGGTGTCTTATCCTGAAATGAGTCATTGCATCGATTAGAATTCCCTGATCCATGGCATCAGCACCCACACAGAGAGCCTTTTCCTTACCCACCAGGAATGGACTAAAATGCAGATAGAGACAGACGTTGCTGGACAGGATCAGGAGCTGAAATGAAGGCTCAGAGAATACCTTTCTCTCCCTGTGCTGGCATCTAGAAAACCTCAATTAAGCTCCACTGTGCAAGGCAAAAACTTTAAAGATTCTCTTGCAGGATATTTGTAATATTATACATAAATCCCCCAGCTTGTTTACCTCATAAATTCAATCTACATATATATATAATGAGAACTAGATGTAATCAACCAGAAAATGAACACCTAACATTTGCTATTGAGGGACCTGAAATTAGCCAGATAAGCTACTGACATTAGAGGAAAATAAGTTGTTGGAAAATCGCTCATCTCTCCACCTGATTTTGCTAAAATTATACACATGTGTGTATATATAATTTTATCATATTATAACATGATAGTACACTTTTGAAATTAAACATGCAAATCATCCTTCTATAGGGTTTGCTGTGCCTGGGTGTGGGGTCAGTGGGTTCAAAGAAGTCAAATATGAACTGTAAGATCAGCAGTGTGAACATATTAAGCATCTAACTCCTCTCTGCCATTCTAGTTATCTATAAAACCAGGAAAACCAGAGTTTTCAAATCCACTGCAAAAAAGTTTGAATGTATGTATATGAGTATGCATGGGTGTTTTCTCTCCTGCCTCATCTCCAAGGTGAAATCAAGTTCAAAAATATTATTTTTCTTAGGATGGGAAGAAGAAAACAGGCTGAGAACTTTCTCTCTGGAGGCTTTGAAAGGAGGAGATAATTAGACTTCTCTCTGATAAGATATGCAATTAGGAGCAATTATCCAATGCCAAAAAGTATGCAGCTGTGGGGGTGCTTTTGCTCTTAGCCTGTACCTTGGGAAGCACATGGTCCTGGAGTCTGACTGTGATGGCACAAGCCAGGGGTGGCAGGTCACGAGGTTGGGAGAATAACAGAGTTAAATACAAAAATAGGTTGGATATCTATATGGGGCTGGGAACTTTCTTTTAGAAAGTCCTTTAAATTTTATTCATTTTACCACAAAACTTTTCATAAAGAATAAACAAAGAGATAGATGCATTCTCACAAACTGCTAACCTGGAAAACTGAATGCGAAGATCATGCTCAGTACAGTCTATCATAGATGATGGAAACAGCTGATAGCGACTGATTACCTTCTATTTATCTTAAATTGGGTACAAACATCCATTCATTCAAAAAATATCTTAGACCTGAGGTTCTGTGTTCTTGGATCTCAACTGGCAATACCCTCCTTCAGAAGAGTTTACAATGAAGAAAACGTAGTGTGAGATAGGGGAGAGGCAACGGAATTGATAAAACAGGGCTATAGATTAATGATTAGATCAAGGATCATCATATCTAGAGTAGTGAAGAAGGTTTTTCCTTCAATACTGCATGGATAACTGTAGAATGAACAAATGTAGAGAGGCCCACCTGCACCCCAACCAAGCACAGGGAACACATACAGAAGGTACATAAGCATATGTAACCTGAGCTAGGAAAGAGCTTGATTTCTGGGGATGACTGAGAGAAATCTCTAAGCAGATGCCATTTTTCCCATTGTGTAGTTGGGGAACTTGAATCTCATGACGTTTGAATAACTTCCTCAGAATTACTTTGTAAGTACATGACACTTATGAGAATTCCTTTAACTTTGTTTTGACTTTCTTTTTTTAAAAAAAAAAAAATTGTTTTGTTTTGTTTTTTACGTGTATGAGTATATTGCCTGCACGTGTGTAAGTGTACCCATGCTATGCAATGCCCGAAGAGGTCAGAAAAAGGGCATTGGAGTTACAGACGGTCAGCCACCATGTGGGTGCTAGGAATTGAACCCAGGTCCTCTCCAAGAGCTCTTAAACCACAGTCAGTGCTCTTAACTGCTGAGCCATCTCTCCAGCCCATTTTAATGTTCAGAATAGGCAAATTGGATACATTTCTGTCAGAGCACTGTAAAAAGGCTTCCATGGGGTGGTTCCACACTTCCCCTCCTACTCTCTTCCACAGGTAATCTCCCCTCTCCAGAGCTGATTTAAAGAAAGTTACAGGGCTGGTGAGAAAGCTCAACAGATAAACATGTTTGCCTCGGAAGCCTGGCAACCTGAGTTCAATCCCTAGAACCCTTATAAAGGTAGAAGGAAAGAAGAAACCACACAAAGTGGTCCTCTGACCTCCCCATTCATGCCCCTCTACACACACATCATAGACATAAACACACACAATAATTAACTGATTGATTAATTAATTAAAAAGTTTGTGTTTATGACAATACAGCAAAATAGAATCTTAAATTTTTGCCAGATCCAAATACAACATACAATGCAAACTGTTCCTTGTCTTGGACATATCTTATTAATGGAGATCTTCCCATGGAAGCACCTACAAAGTATCTTATTCTGACACCTGTGACACCTCCTAAGGGTGATCAGTAGTATATGTACCCAACCTTCTATTTATGGAAATGCAGGTTGTTGCCAGGTCTTTACTAGTACAGTGGACATCCTTGTACTGAGATGACTGGGTCAGAGGAACTGATGAAGTATCTTTATGTTTTCCATTGACTAGTAAATTTTTACTTCATGGACTACTTCCCCCAAACTCTTCTGAAATGTAAGCTTGAATTTTTGCCCATCTGATAAGTGAGAGGTAGTGTCTCCCAGTGGATCTTACACTGAGGCAGCTGTTGTTTGTGTTAAGGAAATTAGCCTTTTGTACAGAATACAAATTACAACATTTTTCTTCATTTTGATACTCATTATTTGATTTTATTTATGGTATATGTGAATTTTAAACTTTTGTTTTGTTTTGCTATCTGGAAGAGCTTATTTTGCACTACTTAAAAGCCTTTGGCTTTTAAGGTGAACAAATCTTCAACCCTCCCTTCACAATGTATAGATACTCGTGACATAGTAACTGTCTCCAAGATCATAAAAAAAGTTTACCCATGTATGCAAATAATGTTTTGATTTTATATTTTACATGTGCTTCAGCCTACCTTACAGAATTTATTCTTGTAGATGATATAAGTATATAATTTCCAAAACCTGGGAGAGAAATTAATATCTACTTACCATCTCTGGTGACACAATAACCAGGCAGTAGCCTCAAAAGAAATTCTACTAAAATTCCAAAATACATATCCCACCCTCGCAAAGTTATTTTTGTGTCCCTGTCACAGGTTTTTTGCAGAGCTCTTGGAAGATTGCTTTGGTGGCTACATAGTCTTCTACGGGCTCTTATGGGATAGGAATGCATATGGGTGGTGTAAGGAGATTGGTATGTGTAAGGAGTTGATAAAAAAAGAGCCTGAGCTTCACACTAGAGAGATACCTGTATATCTGCATATCTATGTTTACTGAAGCACTTTCACAGTAGCTAAATTATACACTTATCCTAAGTGTACATCAACAGATAAATAATCAAAGAAAATGTGGAATAATATTCAGCCATTAGAAACAAACTTAGGCAATCCACAAGAAAGTGCATGCAACTGGAAATCAACTCATTAAGTGAAAAAAAGCCAAGCCTTGAAAGAAAAAAAGAATTGCATATTTTCATTCATATCTGGAATCATTCATAAAAAGACTTGAAATGCAGAGATGGGAGTATTTGGGATTAACAAAGGGCTCAGAGGGAAATGGAGGAGTGAATGAATGAGTGATATCAAAATATACGAGAATGTGAAAATGAAACCCATTTTTCACTATGAATATATCCTAATAAACAGGAAACAAAAGGAAGGAACTGAGTTCTTCAAGTAGATTTTCTTCCTGTAAAGAACTGGCAGGCAGTGCTACGCTTCGGAGAGAAACCTTCGCTTTCCACAAGATCCAAAGTTCAGTCTTTCTTTGGACCCTTCATAGTTGGGAACTTTGGACAAGCCATATCATTGCCTTGTGCTTTGGCTATACCAACTTCAGAAGAAGGAGCTGAGACCTTTCTTGCTTTTGTGTTCTTTGTGTTAATGAGTTCCTTATGATCTACAATAGTCCAACCAACTAAATCCAGTGATCTATTATGTGATTCCTGGCTATTGTGATGAAGTACATAAAACAGTAAGAATTTACTGTCTACAGAGCACCACTGTTAGCAATTTTCATGTGTTAACATATTTAACTCTCACAACAGGACTGGAAGATAGACAAGGTTTTAAATTTTCATTTTGTGCATTGGGTTTGTGAGACACAAAGTTTTGTTTTCTTAAAGGTCAAGCACAATTCAAGCTCCAAGCCATCTGCATCACTCCATTTTGCAAGCATTGGTTTTATATCATAGACTCCTCCTAAGAATCTATGGAAACAAAAAATTTTATCACTGAGAAAAGTTGAAAACCACTGAGCCCCAAACCTATTATTTGATAGTAGAGGACCCTGAAGATTTAGAAGAATAAATAACTTTCCCAGAGCCACAGTTAGACAGACAAGACCATTACAAGAACTTCACAGAATGCTCCATCATGTCCAATATTCTCTTCAATGACACCCTTTCATGTATTCAATATTCTTTTAAAAAGCATGGTGGTCAGAAGATGATTCCTATCCATGTACACTTTTATCCCATCCTTTCAGACAAAGAAATATTTCCATAAGACTTGCTACAGATAATAAATTCTCCATCTGCCTCAGTGGACACTGAATAGGGAAAGTGAGTCATTTGGAGCAGTAGTTCTATCAACTGGAGCATCTGTCAATTGGAGACATAACAAGGAAATGTTACATCTTACTATCTCAAGAAGGGAATTAAAGGATAAAGCCTATAATTGGAATACAAAGGCTAGGGGATGTCATGACCTCTCCTCTCCACTCTCACCACCCCAACCTTCTCCAAGGCCTTGTTACCTCTCACCTTAAGTCATTGCACAAGTTCTTTGATTGTTTTCTGTGCTTTCCAGTCTTGCTCAATTCATCTTTCAACTCATAGAAACACCCTAGGCCTCTCCTACTCGATAAAATTGTAATCATAGCAAAAAAAAATTTTAAGATCTAATTACTTGAAATTGACATTTAAAGCCTTTTGCAAGCTTATGTTCACATTGTTTCATTTCATTACCAAATTCCTGTTACAATTCATACTTTTATCCAGAAAATGTGAGCATTTCCCAAATGTAGGCCTTTGCTCATCTTGCCTTCCTGCCCGTGTGTTCTCTCTTGACCACCACTGTAGGAAACACAGCATCTTTCAAAGTCTAACTCAGTGTCTTCTCCTTCATATAGCCTTCCTTCATCATGTCAAGCAAGTGGAAATTCTTCTAAATTTGACTCTACATGGGATGGATTGTATTCTTTCATCAGTCTTAAGGTGCTTCTTCGTATCCTCATTATTTGTCTTCTTTTTTTGTCCCATTACAGATTGTGAGCTTTCTGAGAGTAGAACCAGAAGCATTTTGTATGCCAAGGACCTAATATTATACCCTGGGCCACAGTGAGTGCTCAGTATCAGATCAGATGAAGGAATAGAACTGAGAGAGCCTTAATTTTCACTCCTCCAGTGACTAGAGACTGGTCAGAAATCCATGATATTTCAAATGATGAAATACCCATAGTTTTTGTCCAAACAGAAAGAGCAGAAGATGGAAGCTTATTATGATGCAATTAGACAATAAGTAAAGCAATGAAACTTGTCATAACTGAATGACACTGTCAAAACAAAACTGTTGCTATAAAACTAGCTGTAAATAGGTCAAAATAACAGTCATGGTCAGCTGGGTGGTTTTAAGTAGGTTCCTGTCAGTTCTAAATCTCACCTATGAAACAAGGCAGCAGGCCCTTTGCAGAGACTGCTTCCAAAATTGCCACTAACATTTTACAACGTTGTAGTTATGCAGTAAAAAGTAAAGCAACTACACATATCAAAATACTACCTTCAGAACTAAATATATACTAGAGAAAATCACTCTGTAGAGACATGAAACTGTCACAGCCAACACCTCTTAGAAAATGGGATTTGAGGTACTGTGGTTTGCAAAGTGCTTGCTGCACACGCATGAAGACCCTAGAACACACACTTAAAAAAATCTAAATATGGCAGCACATGCTTGTAGCCTTAGCCATAGGGCATAGAGACAAATAGATGGTGGGGCAGCAATGGTGAGCTTCCAGGTTAGTGAGAGACTCTGTTTTAAAAAATAAGGTGGAAAACATCCTGCATCAACTTCTGGTCTCCACACATGCTTACAGGCAAAAGGACATACACATACACACACACACACACACACACACACACACACACACACCACGTACCTATGAATACACCATACACACACCCACAATCAGATTTGAGTCTTTATCTTGTCACTTGAAAGATTCTTTAGGCATTTCCCTTCTGTGAGAATTCACCTTTGCAGGTTCTGTAATTAGCATCAGATCTAAAGAGCTTATGTAAATGACAAGAAAGTGTAAACAGCACATCCAGTCAAAAAAAAAAAAAAAAAAAAAAAAAAAAAAGGCACACCTGGAAATGAGAGACCTAAGGATACTTCTAATTAGGAAGGAAACAGGATAATCAGAGAGGAGCCTAAAAGAAGTTATGGAATGAAGATGAAAAGGATAGTAAGGGTTTAATTTAACTGAGGTTTGTACACATTCATCCAGTCCCCTCCATGACAGAATAGGATAAGAACAGCTTGGATCTTGGTCATCCGTTAGTCTATACATCCACTCTGTGACAAGTACCTGGCATTAGATAACCACCGGTTTGAGAAATGAGAAAGTGAAGAAGACATGGTCCTTGCCCTCTCACAATGCATGTTCTAATAGAGGAAACAGACAACAAAAAATGTAAATGATGGATATATAATCATGCCATGCCCAGGCACAGTAATGACATTAAGTTCTAGGCTTATCAGGAATGATTGTGGTTGATCTGGCTCATATCTGTAACCTAACGGTTGAGAGCAGTTAAGAGTAGGAAGGTGGTTAGCAGATGCTGGGAAGAGTGGAAAAGAGGGAAGGATGTTCAGAAGCTGACCAGTGGGTTGAAAGCTACAAATAGGATTAAATTACAGTGGGTAACTGCACAGTAGAGTGGTTATAGATCACAAGAATGGAGTGTATACTTTCTAACATTTGAAGAAAGGACTTTAAATGCTTTTACCATAAAACAATGATAAATGTTTGAGAAAATAAATGCTTAACCTGAGGCAAACATTGCAGTGTATCAATGCATCAAAACCTCAAATGGGAGATGTGAGAGATGATTCAGCAGCTAAGAATATTTTCTGTTCTTCCTGCGAACTTGAGATCACTTCCCAACACCCATGTCAGGTGATTCACAACCACCTTTAACTCCAGTCCAGATGATCCAACTTCCTTCTGACCTCCATAAGCGTGCGCACACACACACACACACACACACACACACACACACACACACAATTAAAATATTTAAAATAACTCATTTTGAAAAAGCCTTAAAATTTTAAAACATCATATGACACCCCATAAATATGTATGATTTTAA
>NW_008340932.1:1080095-1096364 GCF_000622305.1 Nannospalax galili
GGCTGACTGCTCTTGCAGAGGATGCGGGTTCGATTCCCAGGATCCACATGGTGGCTACAAACCATCCTTAACTCCAGTTCCAGGAGAATCCGAAGCCCTCTTCTGACCTCTGTGGCATTGCACAACATGAGTGCACTCACATACATGCAGACAATACACTCATACACATAAAAAAATAAAAATAATAAATAAAATACAAAAAAATATTGAAATTCCATTATTAGAAAATAATGATGGAATAGCCAAGTGTGGTGGTGCACATACCTTTGATCCCAGCACTGGGGAGGCAGAGGCAGGAGGATCTCTGTGAGTTCAAGGCCAGCCTGATCTACATAGTAAGTTCCAAGCTAGCTGGAGCTACAGGAAGACCCTCCTTCAAAAAGACCAATTGATAATAATAATAGTAATAACAATAACAATAATAATGGAGAAGAGACAGTTCAATACATTTGACTGGTATTCTCTGATATACTTCAAAGCATAAATGCTTTTTCATTCATTCAAGATGATCATAATTTTTTTTGGGGGGGGCGTCTTTTTGAGACAGGATCTCCCTGTAGCCCCAGCTGACCTGGAGCTTGCTATGTAGACCAGGCTGGCCTCAAATTCACAGAGATCCGACTGCCTCTGCCTTCCAAGTGCTGGGATTAAAGGCGTGTGCCACCACGCCTGGCTTAGATGATCAGAATTTTGTACTACCAATTGTTTGATTTTGTTCTGTTCAGTCTCATTATTCTCTTATACTTATTAAGCATTGAACTGGCCCAGGACCTGGGAGAAAGAAGAAAGCAGTACACCCTTGGTCTTCTTACAGCTCACAGTTTAGTGAGAAAGACCATCAGGTAGGAACAAATTGGTAGCTCAGTATGATAGAGATATCTGATAAGCACCAAGGAAACATGGGGAGACTTTAATGAAACACAGAACTCTTTATTGAGTCGAAATAGATTTGGAAGAGGTTTTAGGTTGAGTCAAGTGAGGAAGTTGTCATATGATGTATATTACAAAAATAAAGTCGAGTCAAAGGATGTATAGCAGAAAGAAGTTCCATAGTTCAGGGGTGATCAAATGATGTTTAGAGATGAGCTTCTAGCCCTGCCACTCATGAGCTATATAAACATGAGCAAGTCACTAAAATCTTCTGTCCTTAGCCACCAGGTTGGTATAAAGATGAACTTGGCATAGCTTGTGAAACGTGGGGCTGGAGAGATGACTCATGGGTTAAGAACACTGGTTGTTCTTGCAGAAGACCTGGGTTCAAATCCCAGCACCCACATGGCAGCTAACAACTGTTTGTAACTCCAGTTTCCAGGGATCCAACAACCTCTTCTGTCTTCCGCAGGCATTGTACAACATGGGTGCACTTACCTACATGCAGGCAATGTACATAAGATAAAAGTAATAACTAAAAAATATTTTTTAAAAAGTGTGTGAAACATTTAGACTAATGCTGTAACATGTATTGCAGGCCGGGCATGGTGGCACACGCCTTTCATCCTAGCACTCAGGAGGCAGAGGCAGATGGATCTCTGTGAGCTCAAGGCCAGCCTGGTCTACATAGCAAGTTCCAAGTCAGCTGGGGCTACAGGGAGACCCTGTCTCAATAAGACAAAAAAAATAATAATTCATTATTGCTATTTTGATTATCATTACTTCAAATATGCTGATCCTAAGTATTTTTTTATTGAGCTTTTGTAATTTCATACAGCAGTTCTTAATCGGATTCAGACCCCTTCCCCCATCCATGCCTCTGTCATCTCCGCACTGGACCTCTTGTATTCTGCCATACATGTTAAGCCCTGTTCATTCAGACATTTGTATCCAAATGTCCTTCAGTGTAGAGAGTCTAGTCATACTCTCCCTCACCCAGCAGCAATCAGTCTCAAATACTTCTCAGCCTAGTGCTAGCCCATCACCTATTTCTCTCCTCCCCTTTGGGCCCTTGTTTAATTGAGTTGACATGGGTCCTGTGCTTGATGCTACCATTGCCACAAGTTCACATATGCAAGTTTCCAGTGGCCTGGAAGCCTCTGCTTCCCTGTGTTCATGAACCAGCCCTGGTTCTTACAGTCTTTCTGCCTCCTCTTCTACAATGGTCCCTGAGCTGTTGATTGCCCCCAGATAACAGTGCCACTACCGCACCAACAGAGGCAGTTTGCCACGCCGGTCATTATGGTTATTAGGCTTTAGGGCTGGGTTGGATCATTGATTATTTTTTGCCCTTGGCAGTTTATATATCACCATCTAGCATTGTGATAGTCAAACTTCAGTTAGAAGGCTTCCAGTTCAGTTCCTGCTCCATTGTTTCAAGTCCTTTACCCTAAGTACGACTGGGTTTTATCTACCAGTTCTGGGAGATAACCAAGAGGTTTAGCAGTATCCTGTGTTGTATTTGGCATCTTCTGGACCACATTACCAACGACTCTAAGGGAGGTCTCTTCTGTCTGGCACTGTGTTCCCTGCCAAACAGCTCCCAGATATACATATGCATTAATGTTCAGACACTGTTTATGAATTTCTAATAAGATTTCGAAGGCATCACTGTTTTACCTCTAGGTTTTCTAACCTCCCCCCCCGCCACCAAGATTCATTCATCTCTACTTTCTTCTCCCATCTGGTCTCCCTCAGCCCTCCCTCCCTCGTCACAGTGCCTCCAGTATCCCCACCTTCCTATCAATACCACCCAATTCCCACCATCCTCCCTCTCCTGACTTCCCTCCCTCCCCCACACCATGCTTCTACATATTTATACAATTTTACTTTTGAAAGAAGAGCTCACCTTGTTTCTGGTTATGCCAAAGAGATTGTGGTTTGAATTTATCTCAGAGTATATAACAGTGAGCTCAGAGAGCACATGCTTTAGGTGACTGGAGAACTTCTGGTAGATCTCACAGGATTAGCAGAGGAAATTCCAGTATAGCCTCACTTCTCATGAACCCTGTCCCACAGAGCAGGAGACTCAGGAGAAGATTACAAGGTAACCATTCCACTTTGTTTGGTAAAAGATTTTTATCAGGCCTCCTAATCATTGATGCTTCCCCACCATGGAGACTGTTAACCAGAATCTGATGACAGAACAGATGTTGAGAATACACATCTGAAAGTCATTTTCTCTGCTCCTGGTTGGTAGATTCCAGCAAGACATCAAAACTAGACAAGGAGGCATATGTGGTGTAATAAGAACCAAAGCAGGCATAAGACTACTGCATAACACAGGCTCAACAAGCACACTGGCAACTGATTTGTCTTTATTTGTTGCACTGAGCCAAATGGTTACATGGACGAAGAAGCTGCCTATTCAAAATTTAAATTTATATTTTTCCTGGTTAATATAAAACAATCTATCCAAACAGAATGTGGAAAAAAAAATTCTGACTGTATGATCTGTCATAGCCAAGGCCATTCCTCTTCCCCAATCTTCTGTGGCCTCTTGCCTAGACTGTCACACACTTCCTAACTGGTCACAAGGAAATAGTTTTCCCAGCAGCTGGATAATTACTAATATGAGCCCACAACAATGGTGACAGGATGCACAAGACCCACATAAGCCCAAGCCAGACAAAATTCCAGCATACAAGTGGAAAAGAGTTTAAGAAACCATAACCTTACCTGAAGACCCATTGGCAAGCGATTGTTGCTGGGAAAGGAAAAGTCAGTATTCTTTAAGGATGTGACTCTGGATAGGTTAACCAGGCTCCAGTAGATGAACCCACACCAAAGGGCATTTGGGGACACAAATTTGACTTGGTACATGCACACACACACACACACACACACACACACACACACGCACATAATATACACACAAACACATATACACGCTATGGAGTATATGAAATTAGGTAGGAGGGAGTAAGGGGGCTCAGGTAGGAGAGGGGGTCTCGCTATGGTCAAAATAAATTGAATGAATTTAAAATCTTTTTGAAAAAGACAAAACAAAAGTAAAAAGAAAAAAAATTCTTCTTAAAGATCTTTCTACCCATCATAGAGAATAAATAATTAATCTCAAATCAGATGCTTCCCTTCAGCCACGCTTGACCTCTCGATGATTCATGGTTCCTTTAATGCAGCTCAAGCCCCACCAAGGCACCAGCACCATTTTCCATCTGAGCTTTTCTTATTCTTTTCATGCCACTGTCCAGCTCCTCCTCAAAGACTCCAGGTACACAAGCCTTCATGTTCAGCTCCTCAAACCAAACTTTTTAAAAATGTATCTGACTTAAAGTACACGCAGGTTGCTTCCTTTGAAAAATAATTTAAACGTCACATAAATTTCAACTCCATGTTAAAGCCTTATTAAGTAGATGTTATTACTTCATGTGGTACTAAAAACAGCAACTAAGTATGTGATTTTTATCAATATTGTAGTGAGAGTACATTTTCCTTCACACACAGCTTAAAATAGTACCACTATCCTAAGTGTTTTCCCCTTTCATCCAGTTTTATGCTTCTTTGTTTGCCCAGAATCCATGTGACAGAATGAACCCAGGCCGCCTGGTATTCTGCCCCACGCCACCTCCTGACCTTTACTCCCATTTGAGCCCCTGCTTCTGACTTCTGCAAAGTTCCCTCAAATAAGACTCTTAAACCTCAGTATTCACATCACATCCTCCTTGACTGCTACAACTTCCCTACATGAATAAATATGCATAGAAAACAAGTTGTGGGTTTAGATCCACATTATGTAAGGGGTCTATTAGATCCTTGAGATAAACAGTCTTCCCAATAAGAATATTTATCTAAGTGCGCTGTTATGGAAGGACATAAACACACAGAATCAACAAAAAAATTGCCTTCCTAGTAAATATTTGTCTTACAAGGACGTTATACAGGATCATGGGATAGCAATGAAGACAAAAGTCTTAACTAGGATGCTGGCAGGCAGCCTTGGAGAAGAAGCATGAGTCTGTTTCAGCAGACCTGTGTTTGTTTTTTTAACATTTACAGGACATGGAGATTTAGGCAAGTGTCTTCACTTCCCCCAAACTGTTTCTTCATCTCTAAAATGACGTGAACCCCTTCTTCCAAAAGCCACCTGTGGGTTGAGAAGATTAAGTGTATGTGATAAGAGTTTCCAAACTCTGAATCACTTGATGTGATGACAATAAAGATGTGAATGAGAATGGTCAAGCGTTTATGATGAGAAGCACTGTCCTAAACATTTCAAACACAATGTTTCGATGAATGAACCAATACATCTATTAGATTCTGTCATTTTAATTTTGCAGATAAGGTTCAGGGGAAAAAAAGGTATCACACCCAGCATCACAAAAGCAGTTTCACTGTGGAACTAAAACTTGCACTTGGATATGAATACATAGTTAATAATCATATCTACTGTGTTATATGACCAAACGCCATTTTACTAAGAGGTGTTGTCTGGGTCTGTAAGTTATTCCCAATTTCTCCATGTTTCACATGTTAAATGAAGGGCTTGGACTCTACATCTCTCAAATTCATTCTGCTTGGTTTCAGTTGGGGTTCTGTGTGCTCTTGGTTCCTGTCAGTATGGTAGACATTATTCAGTAATCAGTGGATTACTACGTGGAAGCAGAACATAGATCCTGCATAGTGTTGAAGAGCAGAGACCTCCCAAGGAAGTAGAGGTAGAGAAGGTTTTTGGAGAAGACAGACTTGAAGAATTTCACCATTCAAGTGCTCCTTTATTCTTTTTCTCCTCAGTCACTATATTTACAAAGATTTTATATTTGCCTGACACAACATGTTGGTACGGTCTGGAAAAAGAGCATACAATACCATCCTCTAAGAGCCAGGGAGAGTCAGACAATGAGACAAAATTCTGTGATGAATGTTTACCACACACCATGGCAGTACAGGGATATCATTTTTGTCATGTACTATCAGTGCCCTAAAGCTCTAGCCAAATGTCCAAGAGTTGTTTGGAGTTCAGTCTTCTCTTCACCCTGAAGCCTGTGGAGCTTTGCCATCCTTGCCTCCATATCCTGCCATTGAGAAAATGAGCATAAGTTAAAAGACAAAACCACAACAACTGTAGCTTGGACATTTTAATTGGACATTTTATTTGTAATTCTGTAAATGGAAAATACTTCATTCTGGAATCTTGAATGGTTGTTCTGATGACTGAGTCAAGGAGAATGGTTTTACACAAGAAAATGGACTGAGAACAGAAACTAAACAAAATCCAGTTGGTTCTCTCAAAGCTGCTTTCTTTCAACAGGTAATAAAATACGAGAGGTTTGTTTCTTATGCTGGAACTATCTCATCCAGCTGCTATCTGTCATCAAAAAGCCAGATAAATAACTTGGTGTTGATTTACTGATTGAAAACGTCAGCATGAACAATTCCTCTTTTGTTTGGTCTGCTAGACATAGTACAAGAGCTCAGTACAAAGCAATAACCTCCTATACATTTTATGTAGCATATAAGGCATGGTTCTCAATCTGTGGATGTTCATCCTTGACTGAACAGCTAGAAATACCTAAAAATAGCTTGAATGTCATGATTTGTCTAGGGAGGGAGACAGGAGTTTCTACTAAGATCTAGTATGTAAGGATCAAGAGCCAGGAATACTATTAAACATGCTGCAATTCTCAGGAAAGCTTTCTTGCCCTCCACTGCCAGGCAGGAAAGAAATATCTTTTCAAAGGTCAATAATGCTCAAGTTTAGAAACTTTTTACAACAAAGAAAAGGCCACTCAACTCACCAAAGGCAACAGTAAATACAAGCACCATGTTCTTACTCTTTCTCTCCTACCTGATCCAACATCACTTGGACAGAAAAGAAGGCACCCAAGTCCCACGGATGTGAGAAGAAATTGAAACTGAATACATGGTGGATTTCTAACATGACCTTTCCCTTGGAATAGTTCACGACTTGGAAATATTATGGAATCCACACGTAATTGTATTCCAGCTTCCTCAAATAATGTTAGATAGCCATAGTATGTGATGATCACACAGTGCCACAATTTTGGTGATAACTCAATAAAACAGTCTAACTCTTAGCATTCATTTCATCCAAGAAGGGACCTCAAGCAAGGGCTTGCTTTTCTTTTATTGAAGCAGCATATCCAACATAAAATGAGGAGGTAAGAGTGATTTTTGTTGCTTCTAATCCCCACTGACAGAGGATAGCACACAGACAACCAAAAACCCATGCTATCCATTTAATTCCACTTGTTGTTTGCAACACAAATGGGTTAATCTGTGTTGCTTTCAACAAGTATGTGGTGATTGCAGTGGTTGCTTGATGTCCATCACACACACACACACACACACACACACACACACACACACACACACACACACACACACACACACACTTATACATTGTTCTGGGTCAAGTGCAAGAGAGGGCCATGTGGATTAAAGCTATTTATTTTAGGTCACAAGACGAGTTCAGGACTCAGTGAGCTTGTCTATATTATAAATAAGCTAAGATTAACTTTTTGTTTGCAAGGTTAAATAAAAGTCATTTATCTATTGATATGCTAGATTTTTGCTGCCTTATTGTCTGCTTTTGATATACAATTCAGCGACATTTTATCTCATAGGTAGACTCAATCACCATAACCAAAAAACATAAATGCTCTCAATCTGCAAAGGAACTCTATGTCACCCTTACTAATTATTCCTTTCTTCAACCATGGCCAGTAATAACCAGTGATCTGTTTCTATCTCTAGAATTTTGTCATTTCACTAGTGTTATATAAATGAAATGATACAGTAAAAAACTTTTCAAGTTTTTTTTGGTTTTGATTTTGTGTTTGTTTATTGTTTGTTTGTTTTCACTCAACACAATGTACTTGAGAGTCATGTAAAGATGAGCACAGTGGTAAGGGCCTGAAGTCCCAGGACACAGGAGCCTGGGGCAGAAAGACAGTGAGTTCCAGGCCCAATCTGGGCTACAATGCAAGAGCCTGACTCCCAAATGGAAAAACAGAGACATTTGGGTTGATGCTTAGATAAGTAACTTACTCCTTCTTATTAACAAGTCATATTCCTTTATGTGACCCTGCTCCCATTTATTTAATCATTTGCTTGTTGAAGGACATCTGAATGGTTCCCAATTTAGCCTCCTACAAATAAGCTTGCTATGAACTTTTTAAAAGAATTACTGAATTTTTGTGATTTTCATACAATATAATTTAGATATTTACATCCCCTCCCTACCTGTACCTCCCCCAATTGCTCCCTACCCAATTCAATAATATATAATTTATAATTATATATATATAAAATCTTAGCCTATAGAGTCTGATTTGTCTTTCTACATGTCCCTCAATATGGCCCCATCCTTGTGAGACATTTATCCCTAAGTGACATATCTTCAGTGCAACCTCTACACATATGATGATGCATGTTTCAACTCTCACCAGAGAAGTTTCCTTATGCAGGAGATAGTGATTAACACAGAAACTACAACTGGTCAATATGCAGAGAACAAGAGGCTTCAGAGTGCTCATCCCTGAGTAGGACACCTATTTCAAACTTCTGCCTCTCAAGGTTCAGGGATCATTGCAGAAGAGGAGGTGGAAAGATTGTAAGAGCTAGAGGTGGTAGATGACTACAAGGAAACAAGAATTTTCCAGATAAACATATGAACTCACAACTATGGTGACAGCTTGTTATGAACTTTTGTGGAGAGCTTTTTACGTGTATAAAAATTTTCATTTCTCTAGGAAAAATATTGAGGTTTATGATTGTTAGGCAATTCATGGTAAGTGTGTATTTACATTTATAGGAAACTGCCAAATTATTTTCCAGTGGATTTATACTATTTTATATACTATCAACAGCGCCTGAGAGATCTATTCATTAGAATGATGTTTTAAAATGGAAAATCTTGTTTATAAAGGACCCAAATTGGACTGCTTTAAAAACTAAAATTGCTCAGAATTAAGACAGACATCTGACTGCAATCTTGCTACTGGGAACCACTGCAAACTAGAAAAGAAGAGTATGACAGAAAGCAAGAGGCATCCATCATTAAAGATAGCAAGACCAATAATAGTATTTTGACAAGCAAAGACTTCTTAATCAAATATGTACTATCATTAAATGTGTTGATTTGCTGTTTTGCTTTTTGAGATAGGCTCTCAGTCTGCAACCCAGGCTGACCTTGAACCTAAGATTTTCTTGCCTTCATCTCTTAAGTATTGAGATTAAAGGTGTATGTCCTCATGCCATGCCAAAGAATTCTTGTACTTTTTATTAAAGTTAGTAAAGTATGTAAAGCATTTAACAGAATACCTGAGTCACTGAGACACCCCATATCCATGTCTATCAGGTGATATGAACATACTTATATTTGCTATGAAGAAATAAGTATGAACTATACAGCCAACAGAAGGTACTCCATAAGTGTTTTCTGAATGAATCCAGCATTTTGAGTGTTTAATAGACGTGCCCATGATATAAATATTAAAAGGGAGTGATGCAGTTTAAGACTTACTTGACTGCTTCTTCAATGTCTCTGAAGCTTTTGTCCCTTCCAAGACCATAAGCATTTCAGATAAGATAATCACCACACTGCTGTTGCTACTACAAATAATACTTGTTACTAGTGGGAAAAACATTTTCAAACAGTAAACTAAGAAAATGTAAATATATGTTTCCCTACAGACATACCAACACCCAACTCATAGTTTATATATTTCCTTAAATCTATTATTTTGTTGTGTGTATATATGAGTATGTACACACATGTGAGGGGGGCGTCTCAACTCTGCACCTGCTCGTGATGGCCAGAGGTCAATGCTGGGTAATTTCCTGCATCACTCTTTGCCTTATTTTTTTTTTTTTTAGATAGCTACTCACTGAACTGAATCTCATAAATTGGCTAGACTAGCTAAAAACAACCTGCTTCCACTAGCCACTCCCCAGGGCTGGGGTTATAGACATGAACCCACACACAGGGCTTTTATGTGAGTACCTGCCATCCAAACTCAGGTCCTCATGCTCATGCAACAAGCACTTCACCCACTAGGCCATCACCTCAGGCCCCTATTTTTTGTTTCTAGAATTATCTTGACTAGTGGTGCTCTGGAGATGTCTTCGTATGTAACAAATATTTCACCCTTTCTATTTGTTTGTTCAGTTGTTTGGTTGGTTGTTTGGTTTATTGTTTTGAGTTTCTTGGGGGTTTTGATACTGGGTCTGCCTGTAACCCCATCTGGTCTGGAACCCATTGTATACTGCAGGCTGGCCTCCATCTTACAGATGGTGTGCTGGGATTTAAGATGTGTGCCACCATTCCTGGCTATTTACACACTTTTTGTATATTTCACACCCTCTTGTCTAGGTAATTTATTCAGTGAACAGACACAGACCCATAAGTATCATCTGAGCACAGAATACAAAGCCTGGTATCACACTAAGCATGAGAGTGTGATAAGGAGACAGAAAATTCTGGAAAGTAACATAGTAGCAGATGAATCAAGACCTGAGAGGTCACTCCTTTGACTATGTACCTATTATATTTTTTAAATGTTTTATTATTTTTATTTATGTGCATGTGTATTGCCTGATTATTTAAGTACACCCATGTCATGCAATGTCCACGGAGGTCAGAAGAGGGCATCAGATCCCCTGCAACTGGAGTTTTGGATGGTTGTTAGCTGCCATGTAGGTACAGGAAACCAAACCTGGGTCCTCTGCAGGAGCAGCCAGTGTTCCTAACTACTGAACCATCTCTCCAGCCCCCTATTATATTTTTAATATGAAATGAAAATGTAAATTCTCAAAAGTAATTTGATAAAGGATCAATAACACCAATGATAGTTGAATTATTTGACATAATTCCAATTTAGGCATTTTTCTGTAGAAACAACGCAATGAAACAATTTGTGCATGTGTATGTGTGTGTATGTGTGTGAGAGAGAATGATAGTGTGTGTGTGTGTGTGTGTGTGTGTGTGTGTGTGTGCATGTGTGTGTGTGTGATATGCAAGCATGTGTGCAGATGTTCACTTGCGGGGGCCAGAGGAGGATATCATGTGTCCTCTATTACTCTGTGCCTTGTTCCCCTGAGACAGGGTTCCTCCCTGATTCTGGAACTAGGCTGGTGGCCAGTGAGCTCCAGCAATTCTTTCTCCCCCTCCCACAGCGCTGAGGTTACAAGTGCATGTCTATACACATCATTTCATGTGGGCGCTGGTGATTTAGACTCATTTACTCGCCAAGAACTCTTACTCACTGAGCTGTCTACCAGGTCAGTAACAGAAAAAAATTGAAAGTAACCTAGTTTATAATAAGAGTTTTCTAAATAAAAGATAGCAGGTTTTAGTGTGCAAAAAAAATTTAGCCATTTAAAATTATTGTATTTTGAAGGAGTATTTTTAATTTTTTATTGAATTTTTGTGTATTTTATACAGAACATCTCAATTGGTCTTAATCATCTTTATACACCCCTCCCCAAAGACACCTTTCATAGCCCCCCACCACTTGAATTCATACATTCTCTCATGTCTTAAGGCCTACTGTGTCAAGGTAGGGTCCCCAGACATTCCTCAGCGCAAGTTCGTCTACTAAGGTCTAGTCAACCTATCTAGAGTCCCCTACTTTAGAAGATCAGCTCGACCTCACCCAGTAGTAATCAATGTTTTTACAAGAAAACAGTGTTAAGAAAAAAGATGTTAGGTGAGTAGCTATGAGATGTGAGACAACCCATGTGTTTTAAGTTATGGAGTGTGCTAGATAACTTTAGTGTCAACTTGACACACCTGGGTTAAGGGAGCCTCAATTAGGGAATTTCCTCTAGTGGACTGGCCTGTGGCCATGTCTGTGGGGTAGCTTCTTGATTATTGAGTGATGTAGGAGGGCTCAGCCCACTTTGGGTGGTGCCACTCCTGGGCAGGTAGGCCTATGTTGTATAAGAAAGCAACAGCCTGAACAGGGGCCAGAAGAGCAAGCCAGTAAGCAGCATTCCTCCATGGCCTGTGCTCCAGCTCCTGCCTCCAGGTTTCTGCCCTGAGTTCCTATCTTGGGCTATCTGGGAGATGTAAGTTAAATAAACCCTTTCCTCCCCAAGTTGGTAGTAGTCAGAGTGTTTTGTCACAGCAATGGAGAAACAAACTAGAACATGGAGTATTTTTAATATTTTTTATTAATTCTTTGAGAACTTCATACAATGTATTTTGATGATATTCAACCCTTTACTCCATCTCCTCCAAGATCTACCCCCCATCTCTCTTTCTACCCAATTTCATGTCCTTGTTTTATTTTTTAAAGCCCATCAAATAAAATTTGTGCTGCACAGGTGCAGGGCAGCTATCAACTACTAATAGTTCCTCAGCTAGAGGTGGGTCTTGGTGCTACCTCCCCTGTGCTGGGATTTTTTTCTGGCTTGAAGTTGCACAGGTGTTGGGCATGCTGTCATAACAGCTGTGAGTTTGCATGTACATTTTTAATGTTATGTGCAGTATTATTTAAATTATATGACATATAGCATAAATATTTGTATGTATGTGTATATATGGAAGTGTGTTTATATGTGTGTATGTATGTGTATACATGTATGTATCTGTGATCCTCCTAGAAGCTAAGAGACTATCAAGTATAGTAGAATAACAGGTCATTTACAAAATATTTCTTCTGAATATTTTTTACAAAGCCAGAGGGGGATATTTATATATATATATATGATTATTTTCTCAAAAAGAGTCCAGAGACAACATACAATCTATAAAGGACAGTGAAAATATTAAATAAAATGAGGCCTGTACACCTGTTGCCTCATGCTCTCTACATTCTTTGAGGAACCACAGATCAGCACAGATGAGATTCTAGGGTACCAATCCCATCTTGTGGACTTGAGCTCAGTTCTTGAGTCAGGCCAGTGATTGAAGTGAGCTAACCCAGCATCTCTCTTCTGAGTCATAGAACCAATTTTATTTGAGATGAAATTTATACTGAGGCATAATTATACAATAAATTAACATATAATAAATTGGACATTTTGATATTTTATTGATTGATTCCATTTTATTTTATGTGTATGAGTGTTTTTGTTGCATCTGTGTAAGAACACCACCTGAATTCCTAGTACATACAGAGGCAAGAAGAGGGCATCAGAACCCCTGGACCTGGAGTTAAGAACAGTTGTGAGCCAATGTGTGGGTGCTGGGAACTGAACATGGGTGCTCTGCAAGAGGAGCAAGTGCTCCTAACCACTGAGCCATCTCTCCAGCCCCAAACTTTGTTTTCTAGTGGTCATCCACCACCTCTGGCTCTTACAATCTTTCTGCCCTCTCTTCCACAATGATCCCTGAGCCTCTTGAGAGGCAGATGTTTCTCCTACCTGGCATTGTGCTTTTTGTTATATAGCCTTCAGCTATACACATGCACTCATATATTGATTGTATTTGTATTTTTCAGTAGGACTTTGAACTAATACATTTCCCTCTGGTTTTCCATACCATCTAAGCATTATTTATCTCTCCTTTCACTCTCTGTGTATAACCCTTACTCCTTCCCTAGTTAAAGTACCTCCTTTTCCCCCAATTGCTCTCTTAGTAACACTTGTCTCCTACTATTCCCTGAGCTTCTTCTTCCCCTTTATCCCCAGAGTTCCTGTACATATTACAGGCTCCTGTGGTTACATCAGATTATGTAGGGATTTGGAACTAAGATCCACAAGTGGGGGAGTACATATGTCCAAACTGCACATATTTAAACTGTACAATTTAGAGGATCCGCATGGTGGAAGGAGAGAACAGACTCTCTGAAATTGTCCTCTGACCTCCACACATCACATCACATCACATCACATCACACACACACACACACACACACACACACACACACAAATAAATAATAAATAAATGCAATTAAAAGTTTTTAAAATACAATTTATTGAATTTTGACATAAGAAAGCCTTCATGAACAGTAGTGCAATAATGGCATGACTGCTGTGGTGTAACTAGCCACTTTCTAATTGGATTGGAGGCCTGTTCCAGAGGAGAGAATTTCATGCCTATTACTGTAATTCTAGCAGAAAGTCCATGACTGGAAGGTCATAAGCCCTAAGATAGAATCAACTACTGTTATTTTTCTAAGTGGCCATGTTACCAAATTGCCTTCTAAATATTTATGTTTATACTCACAGATCTGGGCAGCACTCAGCCTTGGTCAGGGAAACTTCTTCATACAGTGGATAACAGTCAATGGAAAGATACATAGCTGGTCAAAGTGCTGAGAAAAAGAGACTGAGTGCTCAGCCCTAAGTGTGACATGGGCATTAACCCCACCACAACAAAGGCTCAGGGAACATCACAGAAAAGGATGCAGGAAAAAAATGTAAGAGTTGGAGGATGGAGAGAGGAGCTGTAACATGCTGTCTTTTAGACACAACATGGCTATTGCACTCACCACACAAGATTAAGCTAGCCAAAATTTTGGCATAGATGGGCTAGATGATCACCCAGCCCCAACCCCTTACTGAGGAGCCACTGGCAGGGGATAGTTGCTGGGACAGAGATTCATCATTTTAGAGCATGTGGCCACTGGCAAGTTTCCCAGGCTCTAGGGGATGAACCCGCATTTATGCACATACGGGTGGCACTAAATTGGGTAAGTGAGTTATCATAATAAAAAAAAAGGCATGAAGCTGGGAGAGGAATATGTTGGGGGGGGGAATATGAAGGGAATTGGAAGAGGAAGTGGGGGTAGATATGATCATAATGTATGGTATACTTTACAAAAGTCTCAAAAATGAAGAAAAATATTTAAAGAATACATCCATAAAGCCATTCCAACAATCAAAAACATTGAATTAATATAACAGAGAACATTGATTCAGAGAGTCAGTGCAATCTTATTTCTGCACTTACTAAAAAGAGAAGCTCTTCTATGAATTTGAAGTTCACAACTTGAGCACGTACCAGAGAAGTAATAAGATGTCTGAGGATGAAGCCCACAGGGGAAAGATCTGACCTGATTGTCAAAAGAGATGAGGTCCAAATCTGGAAAAGCTAATCTTGTCACCCACATCCAGCCATGCTGGAAGACACATGTTTTCCTAGATGTTTCTATTTTGTTAACCAATAAAATCCTTATTTTACTTTAATTTTGTAAACTGAAAAAAAAAAAAAAGTTCACTTTTCCTTCAGTAAATTTGCTTTGTGCCTTGCCTTTTGGCTCCCAGGTCATTATGGCTGCTCATGGCATCACTCAAGGACTGAGTTATTGAATCACGATGGAAAGAGGTTATGTCCAGTCTCCTAAAGAAGCAGTGATTTGCACTGAGCCTTGGAAGAATGAGGCAGAGGATGAGAATACCCATTAGAAAAAGCTGGGTTATTACCCGATATAAATGTAGGAACTCAGAAAGTGATATGATAGGAGAAATTTTTTTATTGCAAGGCTATTGGGCTTAGAAGATATAGTGTAAATAATGAAAGATCTAAAATCATTGTCAAAAATCATTCCTCCAGGAAAATGATTTAGTGGGAGAGTCCTATCTCATGCAAGACTAAACTGAGCTTTCTCTTGCACAATCCTTTACACTTCATGTCCTCTTGCAATGTCTTCCAGGAAAGTCCCTTCACCTATAACTGATTTGTAGTTCACATTTTTTTAATTACAACATTTAAAAATTGTCTAGGGACTTGGGAAAAGACTGATTTGGTAAAATACTTGCCACATAAGTATAAGTACCTGAGTTTGGATCCAGCACCCACACAAAAAGCAGAGCTCCAAGTATGTGTATGTAGTCCCAGTGATAGGCAGGGAGAGACAGGTGGGTCCCTGGAGCTCACTGATCAGCCAGCGTAACCAAATTGGTGAGCTCCAAGTTCAATGAGAACCCTGTTCCAAAGATATAAAGTGAAGAACAATTGAGGAATATTGAGGAAGACACCCAATATCGACCTCTGGCTTACACACACACACACACACACACACACACACACACACATTCATACTCATATGCACACACACATACACAAACTTGTTAAATGTCTGTGGCTTATGGATTTCAGAAACTCTCTGGAAATAAAAACATTCAATCTCTTTTTAAAATCATAAAGTACAATGATCACAGATCAATAAAATATTGTCTTGATAATGTATAGTTGTGTTTTATTCCTTAAATGACTTCTTTTAAACAGACAATTATGTTCCATTTCATCAGTTTTAAATTTGCCATCAACAATCCCAATATAATCAATTTCTGTTTTTAATTTTTTATTGAGCTTTTGTACATTTAATACAACAGTTCTTAATCAAATTTAGACCACCTTCCTCACCCATCCATGCCCTCACATGGCACTCCCTAACCTCATGCATT